>NC_081191.1:6618337-6918337 GCF_902713425.1 Acipenser ruthenus
CCATATTTGGTGTGACCACCCTTTGCCTTCAAAACAGCATCAATTCTTCTAGGTACACTTGCACAAAGTCAGGGATTTTGTAGGCATATAGTCAGGTGTATGATTAAACAATTATACCAAACAGGTGCTAATGATCATCAATTCAGCGAAAGTCATTAAGAACTATCTTCAGCCTAAAGAACAAGGAGTCCTGGAAGTGATGGTATGGCCCCCACAGAGCCCTGATCTCAACATCATCAAGTCTGTCTGGGATTACATGAAGAGAGAGAAGCAACTGAGGCTGCCTAAATCCACAGAAGAACTGTGGTTAGTTCTCCAAGATGTTTGGGCCAACCTACCTGCCGAGTTCCTTCAAAAACTGTGTGCAAGTGTACCTAGAAGAATTGATGCTGTTTTGAAGGCAAAGGGTGGTCACACCAAATATTGATTTGATGTAGATTTTTCTTCTGTTCACTCACTTTGCATTTTGTTAACTGATAAATATAAACTATTAACATGTCTATTTTTGAAAGCATTCTTACTTTACAGCATTTTTTTACACCTGCCTAAAACTTTTGCACAGTACTGTATGTGTGTGTGTATGTGTGTGTGTATATATATATATATATATATATATATATATATATATATATATATATATATGTATGTGTATATATATATATATATATATATATATATATATATATATATATATATATATATATATATATAAATTCCCTTATATATATTAAAACTAGCAATACATTATTTTGTTACAGGAAATAATATCATTCAGCTAAAATACTTCAAAATAGGGCTTTAAATATGGTGTCTTTGGTAGTATACACTTTTACCTTACAACCTATAAAGAATGGTCTACAGAACGATTCAGACAATGTGACTTGTACTCATTTAAATTCTTCAAAACAAATGTTTAGCAATGTAAACCAATTATTGATGGCTTAGTGAGACATGAATCTACAAATTCTTTTGGCACTTTTGAGAAAAGAACCAGTTTTCCCCTTAAAGTATTGACTTGCTGGAATTTCACACGCTTCTGTTTAAAGGGCAAAAGTGTTGTCTTTAATGGTACACTTTCTGACAGAACTGAGTTCAGTTTGTTGCAAATGACATGCAGTGCGGACAGATTGACAGCTAATGTGAAGGCTGCCCAAAGGTAATCTCTGCTAATAAGAAAATTATACAGTGTGACATTGAGAACTGTGATAAAAGAAAGCTTTCTGTCCTAAGGTAAAGACATTTCATCACCCTGTGACTAATCCCATTTCATATCATAGTAAAAGCAAAGAACAGTTCAACAGAAATATCTCAAGATCCTTCAAAGGAAAAGACTGTGCAGATCAGACAGTTCATCAGACAGACAAATGGTTAGCGTATGGAAGTGTCAAAAAACCAATGGAAACACAGTATTTTAGGGATTTCAAGTCATTTGTATCCTGACTGTCCTTTAAAACTGTAATCACCAAGGGCTTTAAAAGGCTCTTATTTGTTAGTTGGGTGTAAAAGAAATAAGGTCCAGAGACAAAAATATTGTATAAAATGACAAATTGGCTTTTATTAAAGCATTCTTCATGCCACAACACTGTAGCTCCAATGGAAGTGTCCAGCACAGAACACTAGTGTAGATTTGGTGTGTTCAATTATCTGGAATGCAAGAAGTTGTGAAAAAAATAGAGAATTGAAGTTTTTAAACGCTTGGTTATAAACACTGCGTAGTTTAAATGCTTTTAATCTAATGTATTTTAATGGTCATACATAACTATAGTGAGCTATTAGGTTTTGTGGAACTAAACCTGCCTGAAACTGATAAATACTGAACCTGTAACATTGTGTAAATCTCATTGGCAAGCATATTCAAGAGTTTTTCCTCCACTATTATTTTTTTTCTTATTTAATTACTCTGGAAGCAAACAGAACAAGATCCTCTTTTTAAATGATGGTATTGTTCCACATTCTATTCTATAACAGCAAGACCCACAGGAAGCATTTTGTGAGGGACTTGTAATGCATCTAATTGAATTAAGTACTACAAATAATTCATCATCAAATACCAACAATACATTAAAAATGTATTCTTTATTTTGCTCTTACTGAAATTTGATCTTGTACTGCTCTTATCTGTATTATGATATTCTGTAATGTGATATTTCATAATGTGATAATTTGTAATGTGATATTTTATAGTGCAATACTTTGTACTGTGATATTTTGTAACAATTGTAAGTCGCACTGGATAAGGGCATCTGCTAATAAATAAATAAATAAATATAATAATAATAATAATAATAATAATAATAATAATAATAATAATAATAATAATTTCAAATTTGTTCATTAAATAATACAGAATGTATAATGGTTTGTTAAATGATATACAGCTTTTAAAAAAAAAAAATCATTTATTTAGCATGCAATGCTGCATTGCAGTTTGAAGTGAAATTACAGAGGTGTGTATTTGCTATTATGGGGCTGCCAGGGCTTTAAAATCCATTTCTATATAATTACTCCAGCTTGCATCCTGTTGGTACGCCTTATTCACATGAAGAACCCTCCTCTGAGAACTCATAGGGCACTGATGTTTTCTGTCAGACTCTTGGGAAGCTGATGTGGAAGGGAAACAGTTTGTCTTCACGATTCCTCTTGTGGAAGCCCAGCTCATTGTCAGAATAGCCAGTGGGAGTTCATGAACTGCAGTGTACAGATGTGAAAGGAAATTGAGTATTTATATGCCAAAGTATTTTGCTTTGATTTCAGTTCTGACCTACAACATGTTTTTCTCCTTTAGAATTCACCTCACATGTTGGCATCCTTGTTCCCAAATCTACTGTAGTCAGCTTAATACTGATTACATTTGACAACAACGACGACACACTGAAATATAATTAAAGAAAAACATGCCCAATCTTTATTACAAAGACTCTTAGGCCAGCTGTACCTTATCATTACATCCCCAGTTCCATTGATTCAACCATAGGACTAATACAATTATGTTGCTTTCATACAAAGGGAGTGCAGTTCTTTTATATATAAAGTCCCCAAGTTGCTGTGAGGAAAATATTTCACACCCAGAACTGCAGCTCCACGCATAGAGATTTACATATAGACATACACTGTCCATACAACCACGGCTGCACTGCTGCAGATAAATTTCAATACAAGCCGAATCTTCATTTTTGCTGGAAAAAGAATTACAATGAAATACTGTACATATTTTGAAAACAATAGCATATTCCTAAGCCTGACATTTTCTAGACTTTGGAAACCTCCCGTTAGTCATTTTTACATTGCAACCTAAAGCTTGAAGGTATGAGCCCAAGATATGTGTTAATGCCACTGGAGCCATACAACTTCCCAGATAATTTTCCATTGAATGAATCAACAACCTGCGCTTTATACTGTATGCATTCTGCCTTTACATACATACATATATACACACACACAGACACACACAGACTAGGGTGTGTGAACTATGCATCAGCTGCAGAGCCACTTACAACAACATCTCACCCGAAAGACGGAACACAAGGAGGTTAAGTGACTTGCTCAGGGTCACACAGTGAGTCAATAGCTGAGCCAGGATTTTAACCAGGGACTGCCTAGTTACAAACCCTTTTCTTTGACCACTGGACCACACAACCTCATCTCACCTCTCTGACAGGGGTCACAATTTGTAATTGCAGTGCATCACACACCACTGCCCATTACATATGTATAGTTTATACTGATACTAACTACACTGAGGTTTATTCTATAATACAGTACTATAAACAAAGACTCAGATGTTAACCCTACCCCCCCTTCAAATAAATGTGTGAATAATTCAACATGTATTCAACCTACACTTTTCTTATGTATTTAAAACCTGCGGGAAATCATTAACACAGGTAACAAGCAATCAGGAAACTAAGAGGATCTCCAAGGGAGGAAAGGGCTGGGTCTGGCCAAGGTCCCTTATGCTTTAGACACAATTCATACTATAGTGTAGTGTTCTTCACTAAAAGATCTAACATGTGGAAAAACACTGGCAATCTTAAGAGCCGAGTGAAAGTTGAGGAATATCAGCATAGTATTTACTAGAAAGATCAGGTGCATTCTGTTGGTAATAGTTGCATTGAAGGATTTAATAATCAAATGAATGCTAATATTTGTTTTAGTTATGATTTGTATTACTGGTACTGTATATAGACATCGCAAAATGCTAAACAATACTCATTGATGCAACCATTCTCATTCATCACTGAACTGATATGGAAATTATTATGTAGAAATGTTACCACATTTAAGATGACTATGTTTTCAAGGTCAGCCATTGTGTATCTGCTTTATATCTGAACATACAATGGTTTCTACTGTTAAAGCTTTGACAGCCAATAACCCTGGATTGACTTAGTGAACTGAATTTGACCTGAGTGGACATGGAACTTCTCTCAGCTTGTCACTGATGGCCCTTCTGATCTGGAAGCAGTATCTGAGGGTGAGGGGTGCTGATGGTCCAGAGTCTGGTGAAGTGATGATAAGCATCACTGATCCTTCTGTCATTGACCAAGGTTTTCAGCTGGAGTGATCTGGCATCAAAGCCTTTGGACAGTGTGTAACCGGGAATGAAAGTCTAAAGGTTATCTGGCAAGCAAGACTTTAAATATCTAAACCTGCACACCACCATCGGGATTTCTTTAAAATAGTGTAAAAGGGGATCTTGTTCATAAACATGCCTACAAATGAAAGTCATGTGCATCTACAGACATGCTAATGATTTATTAATATGGTTTATGGTCAGCAAGGAATAATATTGTGACTAAAAATCATGATCTTGTCACACTAGAGTTCAGTGTTTATTATTATTATTTATTATTATTTATTTCTTAGCAGACGCCCTTATCCAGGGCGACTTACAATCGTAAGCAAAAACATTTCAAACGTTACAATACAAGTAATACAATAAGAGCAAGAAATACAATAACTTTTGTTCAAGCAAAGTACAAGTGTGACATACCACAATTCAATAATACAGCAGATAATAGTGATAGTTACATCAGGATATGATTAAATAGTGATAGTTACATCAGGATGTGATTAAATACAAAGTACTACAGATTAAAAACTTGGCAGATTACAGTATTCTGAAGTACAGGATTAAATGCAGTAAAATAGGGGGCTGATAAGAGCAAAATAAAGCACATTTACATGAAGGGTGATAGTGTCCCAGGATACAAACAGAGGAGTTCTACAGGTGCTCTTTGAAGAGGTGAGTCTTAAGGAGGCGCCGGAATGTGGTCAGGGACTGGGCAGTCCTGACATCTGTGGGAAGGTCATTCCACCACTGCGGAGCAAGGGTGGAGAAGGAGCGGGCTTTGGAGGCAGGGGAGCGTAGCGGTGGTAGAGCTAGTCTTCTAGTGCAGGCGGAGCGGAGAGGTCGAGTGGGGGTGTAGGGAGAGATGACTCCCTACACCCCCACTCGACTGGTCATGACTCAAGCTGGCCATATCGCCAAGAGTTAATATATTACCCACCATTTCAAAAATAGTTTGGAAGCATTTATGTATACTTCCTAATTCAGAAGAAAATGAAAAATATATTTCCAAAAGTGCCAGTAGTGACTTTTAGCTGACATTTTGACCCACAGTAAACATAAATGGATCACAGACACATTAAAGGACATTATAACCTGTAAGAGCACATGCAAATATTTCAGATATATTTGTACTGTTCAAAGGGAAATTGCAAATAGAGAAAATAAACATTCAGTCTTAAGAAACCCATCATGCACAACTAGCAACCTTGTTTATGTTATATTTTGCAAAATATGTAACAAAATAAAATAGGTAGGAGAGACTGGTACAGCATTATATAAAAGAATACAGAATCACCTCTCAAACATAAGAAAAGAAAAGTAAATAAACAAAACATGAATGACCTCAAATGTCTAGTTTCAGAAGAAACTAAATTATAAAATGTACACAACAGAAGAATAAAGGGAAATTAATGTATAAATAGATTCAATACCATGATGCCTGAAGGTTTACATAGAAAGGAATAGTAGATTGTTACATCATTAACTATGTAGTAAATTACATCACAAGCACATTAATAGATCAAGCCTATAAGTATCTCCACTGTGTTTTCAAACACATTTTCCATTGACAAAGGTATGATAAATGTACCAAAATGTTTGGAAGTTTGCTCTTGAGCAAAAACTTTTATTGAAACAGATTATAGTTAGATAGTTTTGTTAGTAAACTACTGACATGTGCCTGATAAAGCAGGACTGGTGAGTGGATCAGGATTTAAACCAGTTCTCCTATATTCACATATAATAATGTATACCAGTGATAATATAATAATATAACAATACTAAGAGAAAAATCAGCTGTCATTCAAATTTTATGACTAGGTAGTGTAATAAGCATGTTGTACATGTCCAGCAATTTCAGTATATTTTCATACCAGAAAATGGCACCACAGATTATGATCACATAACCATTTGTAAGTAAAGGAATTTGCTAAGGTCTCATCTATTCCTGTGTACAGCCCAAGGCTGGTGCTGTGGATTGTACTACTCTTTTGACATCTGGGTTTCTCATGAACTGGACGGCCCACACAGGATGATGTCTACTTTAATGTAAAAGTACAGAAGACACAATTGAAATTGTCCTTTTCTGTTCTCATGTGATATGCTGTAGTTGTGTGTAACTAATATTAGATACAGATAAGAAGAGCTGATACACACATTATCCATTGCATCTATATGTTGCGGGATCATGGGTTACAATCGTCTCAGTTTAATCACACACACAAACACATTGTGGAACAGGTTCACATGTACGCAACACAAGGAATATGACCAGTTTCTTTTTATACCCCTTTTCATTGATATAATCATCTCAGAGTTGACAAGGGTGGGTTGGGGTTAGGGTTAGGGGATGTCCAAGCGTAACCACAATATACAGTAGATCCACACCACAGAGATGTGATGGTTAACATGGGGCTGTGGAGCTCTAAATATCTCCAACACTGTTGGAAGTTCAACATTATAGACCAGATAAGGCCATCCTTGAGGAATTTTGGAGATCTACAGTATAACTGTAACTGATTGCTGATCGCATGAAGACATCCCATTTTCCCTAGTATTTTCCACAGCCCATTATACAGCAATAAGAAACAGGCCATTTTGTATGCAATGCTTGTAAAGCATATAACAATATTATAGTACATAATGTGTAACAGGCCAAAGGATGGGCACAAAGCATCTTAACCACTATACAACCTTGTCTGCATTTGTGGTTGAGCTTTTAACCACATCTTTATTATTACAGCAAACACCTTTATCCAAGCGACTTACAGAGACTAGGGCGTGTGAACTATGCATCAGCTGCAGAGCCACTTACAACAATGTCTCACCTGAAAGACAGAGCACAAGGAGGTTAAGTGACTTGCTCAGGGTCACACAGTGAGTCAGTGGCTGAGCCAGGATTTGAACCGTGGAGTGCCTGGTTACAAGCCCTTTTCTTTAACCACCGGACCACACAGCCTCATCTCACCTCTCTGACAGGGGTCAGAATTTGTAATTGCAGTGCATCACACACCACTGCCCATTACATATGTATAGTTTATACTGATACTAACTACAGTGAGGTTTATTCTATAATACAGTACTATAAACAAAGACTCAGATGTTAACCCTAACCCCCCTTCAAATAAATGTGTGAATAATTCAACATGTATTCAACCTACACTTTTCTTATGTATTTAAAACCTGCGGGAAATCATTAACACAGGTAACAAGCAATCAGGAAACTAAGAGGATCTCCAAGGGAGGAAAGGGCTGGGTCTGGCCAAGGTCCCTTATGCTTTAGACACAATTCATACTATAGTGTAGTGTTCTTCACTAAAAGATCTAACATGTGGAAAAACACTGGCAATCTTAAGAGCCGAGTGAAAGTTGAGGAATATGAGCATAGTATTTACTAAAAAGATCAGGTGTATTCTGTTGGTAATAGCTTGCATTGAATGATTTAATAATCAAATGAATGCTAATATTTGTTTTAGTTATGAATTATGATATTACTGGTACTGTAAATAGACATCGAAAAATGCTAAACAATACTCATTGATGCTACCATTCTCATTAATTACTGAACAGATATGGAAATTATTATGTAGAAATGATGTATCCTTACAACACATTATTTCCATAGGGATCAACATTTGAAAGTTAATGTATCCCTCAGGCTATGTTTTTACAGTAATTTATTTCCTAATTATAATATGGACTCAATATAGTGCATATGTAAATAAAGAGGAATGTTCATCTCCAAGCCTTCCAATTTGAATATGAATATGATTTTAATCCTGTGAATACCTTTTTCCATTGATGTACTCGAAATGTCAAAATTAATCTGGATTAAACTACTTAACAAAGAATGCTTTGTTAAACCTGTAGTACAGGCATGTATGAGAATGAAACATTGAAATATTGTTCAAAAACAATAGAGGCTGTGTGGTCCAGTGATTAAAGAAACGGGCTTGTAACCAGGAGGTCCCCGCTTCAAATCCCACCTCAGTCACTGACTCATTGTGTGCCCCTGAGCAAGTCACTTAACCTCCTTGTGCTCCGTCTATCAGGTGAGATGTAGTTGTAAGTGACTCTGCAGCTGATGCATGGTTCACACACCCTAGTCTCTGTAAGTCGTCTTGGATAAAGGCGTCTGCTAAATAAACAAATAATAATAATAATAATAACAAACTATTAATTAAAGCATTGCATGTATTTAATGAACATGCCTCTGCAACTTCATGCAACACCTGGCATTGTCCCTTAACACAAGAGATAAACCTTCAATCGTCATTGAACAGTAGGCTTTCAAAATGAAACCCTGGAGGGCTGCAGTCTGTAGGGTCAAACTGCAGCTGGGCCATGTGGAAGAAGTAGGCCGGTGAGGGACTTAGTGTGACGCCCACCACTTCAGACTTTGCACCTGCGCTGCCTGACTATATTATTATTCTGACAGGAGCCATGAAAGAGCTCAGTACAGTACAGTATTGGACGAATGTATTCTGAAACAAAACTCATAGTGATGGTTTACCTTTTATTGACACTTCAGTGTGGGTTGGAGCGCACTTGAGGTTTCAGAAAACTTTGTTTTAAATAGTGTGCTATCTGAATACAAGCATCCACTATTTTTTGGCACACTTAAGTGAGCCCTGTAATTATATGACGTTTATGAATACAGGCGTGTTTTTAACAAAAACCTTTAGGCACTTGGTCTGTATATATATAAAAGTTATTTTGCTTGTAAATCACTCTTTTGTGCCACTTGTGTGTTTCATTTAGGTTGTGTATACATGAGGTTTGCAGTTTCGTATGGTGTTTGTCGTTGTGTATGCGCTCAGTCAATGGAAATTATACTTCCGAGTCTGTCAGCTCTTGATTTAATATTCATGGTTCGTAAATGTAATTTGAATACTAGTTTCATTTACTTACGTGGGATGTATAAACTTTCATCTGTTCATATCTTCATTGTATGTAGCCTAATAGCTTCAGGGATAATTTGTGGTTTATTGTTTTTATCTATTATACTTCCAGGTCAGAGTTTTCTTATTTGTACTTATTATTATTATTATTATTATTATTATTATTATTATTATTATTATTATTATTATTATTAGTGACTCTTTTTTTGTATTGTGGTGCTTTGCAGATAAATAGTTGCCATATTGCAGACTGTATTTATTTGCACATACTGTACAGGTCTATAAATGTATCAGGCTTATATTACTGTACATGTAGGCTACTATTCTCTCTAAGCAACTAATAATAAGGGTGTTTTGGCAGCAGAAATTGCCAACCTATTGCTTTTAAAAAAGCAAGGCTCTTGCTTAAAAAACATTGCCTTTTACTGGCTGTTGTCTCTAAAACATTTACACCATCTATATTTCTTGACTATAATGTTTTTGTCAGTGTCTAATACTGTTAATTCCAGGTAAGTCTACGTTTTTTATAATTATCTTTATAACCTTTTGCCCTCAGGTTGTTTTGGATTTTGAACTGACCACAGGACCTTCCCCAATGAGTGTACCGGAACCACATGAACAGGTAAGTAAAAAATAATGATTTCTTTATTACAGTAAATAATACAAATTTAATACAGCTTACATTAAATGACAATTTACAACCCCCCCCCCCCCCCCTTCAAAACACCTTTCAGTATATCCCAGTACAAAAGCTATCCTAAAAACACCTAAAACTGTGCACCAAGTAAAACCACTAAAACCTTCCATAAAACATTGTTAACAGGCTACTTATGACTTCAGGGAGATATTATTACAATTATTCAATTCCACACAATATATTACCACAACACAGTCCCGATCAATATAAGCAGCAATCTGGTGAAACGATAGTTCCAGTATATACACCTGGGCCTCAAAAAGGCCTAGAAAACTCAGTTTGTAGGTCCTGTACTTAATCCAAGTCGCCAAACACTGTGCCGGTAGAAACGCCAACAAGAAAAGGTAAAGTTGAAGGTGACCAACCCAAGAACCTCCTAATCCGTTTGTTCGTCCTGGTGTAAGGCTTGTATTTGGCTCCCTTCAGGCTCAATCTCCCTTCTCCAGCACCATGACGCAGGATCCTGCAACAGAAGAACAAACAGCACTTGATCTCCACACTCCCTCTGTGTCCCTGGTCATTCACCACGCACACCCCAACCAGTGGTACTTAACTTAAGCAGGGTAGGACCTTGCATCTCAGGTGTGTACAGGGAGCTGGCAGTCTGTCCCTTGGTTAGTGCCTGTTTGCTCCTCCAGGGTGTCTGGCATGGAGGGGGGTACCTTGAAGTGAAGCAGTACAACACCTTGTCATAAGTCACAATTAATATCGGTAAATCTAAATATTTCTGCCAAATGTCTTTACTTCTGAATCATCCTTGGTGTAATAATATTAATAGTCTTCTTTTAATCTATAGCTTTGCTATCAGTTTCTGACTGGTCCTTCCTTCCATTGAGCTGCCATGTCTTTATCCTTCTGTATACCCTTTAGAGTTCCAAATAATCCTTGTTGTTACCATCCAGGTTGGTTGGTCGGTTGGTCGGTTGATCGATCGATCGATCAATCAAGATTGCTGACTTCCTGTGTCCTCTGTTCGATTCCCCCTGGAACCACACACACCCTTCCTGTACTTTTAGTTCCCTTTTTATAATGGAAGGTCAATGATAGTTAATTGGTGCAAATGGAAAACACTTGGCTGCATCTAGACTTTGGGGAATGGGACTATTTTCTCCTTCTAATCACCTGTGCCATATAACAAATTAATCACACACACTGAACCAAAATAATTTAACATAATAATACAAAATAAGGAGCAACGTGCCTCCCTTTGGGTAATAAACAAAATAAAATGTGAAACATAACAAATGTGAAAAACCAAAATACTAATATACTAAATCCAAAAGAAAACAAAACAAAATATAATGTGCACAGCCGCAGCTAATTATAGTCACTTGACATTTTCTTTTCTTCCAACTCTCTCTCTCTCTCACACACACACACACACACACACACACACAGACACACACACACAAAGCCAGGTATTGGCACAATAACTGCACAGAACACAAAAACTGATTTCATGTACAAAACAAAAAAGGCCAAGGGCTTGAGTTTAAAAGATGGAAAACTGCATCTGATGTTTGTTTGTGCTGTATTTGCTCTAGTGGGTTGATTTACTATATTTACTATATAGCTTACAATGACTGTGTGATTGTGAGAGTGGAACTCCGCATGTGATCAAGATGTATTTAAACAACCTTCTTTTCTGGTCATATTAATTTGTTCATTGAAATAAATTAAATAATGTAACAAAAGTGCACCATTGCTACAGTGTAGTTAATGCACCTGTACTAACAAAAACGTTCTTAGATTAAGTTTGAAACTTTGTGACTTTGTTAGAGAAAAAAAGGTAAACTTAACAATGGTGATTGTGCCCTATGCAAGATGAAATTTACTATTTCAGAAGGAGGGTGGATTTTCGAAATTATTTATGTTTTTTTTATTTTTATAAATACTTTTATCAAATATTGATCACAAAGTAAATAAATTTAATATATGTTGGTTAATCAGTATTATAAGTTTCTTATCCATGGAGCCATGCATTATCAAGGCTATATGTCAGCACCAGTGCATCCAATCAATGCCTGACTGTGGTGATTCTAAGCAGGAGTCTACCTCATGACAGGAGCGACTGGCTGCTTCGTGAAGGATCTCATCTTTGAGGATGATGAGTTGAGGATTTCTGTCTCATCCTCCAGGTCAGCACCATCTGTCATTTAGAAAAAAAAAAACACTAACAAACAGCAGCTTTCCAACACCTGGAAATGATTTAACTGGCAACTTTCATTACTTCAAGTGAGAAGACTCCACGTGTGTACTGCTAAATAACAGCAATGAACGGTTAAAGACCAATCTCTGGTTTCCAGAGAGCATTTCAAAGAAAGACTATTCACTGAATAGACCTGTATCAATCATCCCCCCCCCTGAAGTTTGTGTTTTGTTTTTGATAAATGGCTAGGAACAGCTTGATGTAAATACTAGCATAACCAATATGTGGTGCAGCAGTATTTGCACAACGGAATAATACAGGCCGGTTTGGTTTTACTTATTAGCACAGCGTCTGTTTGCAATTGTTCCAGGACCTGTAAAAAAGTCTGAAGCAGATTGTAAACGTATACTAATCCCTTTTAAAACAACACCTGAGTATTGTAATGCGTAAAAGCCCAGGAGGTAAAGTCTAACTCACCTTTATGTCTCTACAACTGGGAATCGTAAATCTTACACAAGTCAGTAATTTCATCTCAAACTGTTCCTTAAGGTATCTTTCTTTCTCTCCATTGTCATATATAATTCTCCAGGTTAGTTACATCCGTTAATAATTCCAGTTGATTGGCATGTCCTTTATGTTATGCATTTCTGGGAACTTAGGGAGTTACACAGAAGGCAGACAGCCACAGGTATTCATTTTATTTATGAAAATGTAACAGCATTAAAAAATGTTTTAGGAGGGAGACAATGATCTGCATGTGATATCTGAAATTTCTAACTAATTTTTATTTTATTTGGTACGGCACAATCTTTGAAATAGGTAAAACAATAGCTATTGTGGTCTTAGGTGTTTTCTTACTATTCATTTTGTGCCCCTTCCACTCCTTTCCAGGCACGTCTAAAGCATCTGACATGGTGTAATTGTCAGGTATGCTGATGTGACAGGGGAAGGCTGGGTGCGAACTAGCGACATTGCACACCACAAATGAGTGTCTTACCACTATGCAAAAGAAGAGCTGGGATTGTCTGCTTGTCTGCATAAAGAGCTTTTAATCTCAACTATATATAACAAAATCATTGCACCCACAGCCCACAGTTTGGGCACCCCTGCTTTAGACCATTAAGTTGTGTGAAATTCATTACCAAGACATTTTTTTAAAATTGTATATTGTGTAACTTATGAAAGTGCAATACTGTAAATATGTGTGCACTAGAAATAGCAATATAGTACATATGTATATATATATTTGCAGAACCTCAGTGTGCTCTGTGATGATTGACCATGTATGCATTCTAACCCAAAGGCAGGAGGGTTTCGATCTTTGGGTTTGGTTATAATTTGTGCAGCATAAACGATGGCTGAAGTCAGTGGGGACTCTTTAATGACAGTGCTGTCTATAATAGTATCATCAGGCAGGACATTGGCATAAATCATTTGGCACTTTGCTAAGTGTCAGTTCTGTCTGCCTCATGATGATGTGATCTTTAGTCTTTCAAATCTATAGACTGGCATTTGGATCAGCTAAGCAACTTGCACCCTGTCTTGCATTTTAAAGCTTCTGTAGCCAATATTTGGATGTTGCATAAATATCTATATGTTTTTTAATTTATATTTAACTTTTTGCACAATACATTCCTGTTATATGATTCTGTCCTAAAGGCATAAGAACATAAGAACATAAGAACATAAGAAAGTTTACAAATGAGAGGAGGCCATTCAGCCCATCTTGCTCGTTTGGTTGTTAGTAGCTTATTGATCCCAGAATCTCATCAAGCAGCTTCTTGAAGGATCCCAGGGTGTAATCTTCAACAACAGTACTGGGGAGTTGGGTCCAGACCCTCACAATTCTGTGTAAAAAAGTGCCTCCTATTTTCTGTTCTGAATGCCCCTTTATCTAATCTCCATTTATGACCCCTAGTCCTTTTTTCTTTTTTCAAGTCAAAGAAGTCCCCCGGGTTGACATTGTCTATACCTTTTAGGATTTTGAATGTTTGAATCAGATCGCCGCGTAGTCTTCTTTGTTCAAGACTGACTAGATTCAATTCTTTTAGCCTGTCTGCATACGACATGCCTTTTAAACCTGGGATAATTCTGGTTGCTCTTCTTTGCACTCTTTCTAGAGCAGCAATATCCTTTTTGTAATGAGGTGACCAGAACTGAACACAATATTCTAGGCGAGGTCTTACTAATGCATTGTAGAGATTTAACATTACTTCCCTTGATTTAAATTCAACACTTCTCACAATATATCCGAGCATCTTGTTAGCCTTTTTTATAGCTTCCCCACATTGTCTAGATGAAGACATTTCTGAGTCAACATAAACTCCTAGGTCTTTTTCATAGTTCCCTTCTTCAATTTCACTATCTCCCATATGATATTTATAATGCACATTTTTTATTGCCCGGTTGCAATACTTTACACATTTCTCTATTAAATTTCATTTGCCATGTGTCTGCCCAATTCTGAATGCTGTCTAGATCATTTTGAATGACCTTTGCTGCTTCAACAGTGTTTGCCACTCCTCCTATTTTTGTGTCGTCTGCAAATTTAACGAGTTTGCTTACTATACCAGAATCTAAATCATTAATGTAGATTAGGAATAGCAGAGGACCTAATACTGATCCCTGTGGAACACCACTGGTTACCTCACTCCATTTTGAGGTTTCTCCTCTAATCAGTACTTTCTGTTTTCTACCTGTTAACCACTCCCTAATCCATGTGCATGCATTTCCTTGAATCCCTACTGCGTTCAGTTTGAGAATTAATCTTTTATGCGGGACTTTGTCAAAAGCTTTCTGGAAATCTAAATAGACCATGTCGTATGCTTTGCAGTTATCCATTTTCAATGTTGCATCCTCAAAAAAGTCAAGTAGGTTAGTTAGACATGATCTCCCTTTCCTAAAACCATGCTGGCTGTCTCCCAGGATATTGTTACCATATAGGTAATTTTCCATTTTGAATCTTATTATAGTTTCCATAAGTTTACATATAATAGAAGTCAGGCTTACTGGTCTGTAGTTACCTGGTTCGGTTTTGTCTCCCTTTTTGTGGATCGGTATTACGTTTGCTATTTTCCAGTCTGTCGGTACAACCCCTGTGTCAAGAGACTGTTGCATGATCTTGGTTAGCGGTCTGTAAATAACTTCTTTCATTTCTTTGAGTACTATTGGGAGGATCTCATCTGGCCCAGGGGATTTGTTTATTTTAAGAGCTCCTAGTCCCTTTAACACTTCTGCCTCTGTTATGCTAAAGTTATTTAAAATTGGATAGGAACAGGTCGTCATGTGGGGCATGTTGTCCGTGTCCTCCTTTGTAAAAACCTGTGAAAAGTAATCATTTAATATATTTGCTATTTTTTTCTTCATCTATGATTTTGCCATTTGTGTCTCTTAGACATTTAACCTCCTCTTTGAATGTTCTCTTGCTGTTATAATATTGGAAAAACATTTTGGAATTGGTTTTAGCCCCCTTAGCAATATTGATTTCTATCTCTCTCTTGGCCTTTCTAACTTCCTTTTTGACTTGTGTTTGCAGTTCCAAGTACTCTTTCTGTGTGCTTTGTTTTTGGTCCCTTTTAAACGCTCTGTAAAGTGCCTTTTTTCGCTGAATATTTTTTTAATTGATCTATTAAACCATTTTGGCCATTTTGTTTTAGATTTAGATTTGTCTACTTTTGGGATGTAATTGTTTTGTGCCTCTAGTACTACATTTTTAAAAAACAGCCATCCTTTTTCTGTGGATGTTTTCTCTATTTTACTCCAATCTACTTTTATTAGTCTCTGTTTCATACCTTCGTAGTTTGCTTTTCTAAAATTGTAAACCTTAGCTTTAGTCATTACTTTTGGGGTTTTAAAAAATATTTCAAATGAGACCATGCTGTGGTCTGAGTTTGCCAATGGCTCTCTGACCTCTGTTTTAGTTATTCTGTCTTCATTATTTGAAAAGACTAAGTCAAGGCATGCCTCCCCTCTAGTCGGTGCCTTGACAAATTGCGTTAGGAAGCAGTCATTTGTCATTTCCACCATTTCAATTTCATCCGTCGTGCCCCCCATCGGGTTTTCCCATTTTATACAGGGGAAGTTGAAATCCCCCATTAGTATGGCTTCTCCTTTTCTACACGCATTTCAAATGTCATTGTACAACAGATTATTTTGCTCAGTGTCCGAATTTGGCGGTCTATAGCATGCTCCTATTATTATGCCCTTTGAATTTGTGGCAATAATATAAGCATAAGTATACTGGTTTTTCCAAAAAAATCTGACCATCAAAATAAAATATGCATCAGTGGAGAGCTGTGTATAATTGAGTGTCTAGTGCAGGGGTTGGCAATTCCAGTCCTGGAGGGCCGGTGTCCCTCCTGGTGTTTGTTCCAACTGACCGATTAAGCCTCTAATAAGCACTTAATTGGTCCATATTAAATGTGTATCTGTATATTTGTGTGTATATAAAATGCAAATGAGTGTCAGAAAAGGACGTGACCAACATTGTTAAAGTGACTAAACCTAAATTAGGGATGTCAGAGTACAATGAGATAAATGGGCTACTTAAAATCTCTTTAAGACATCAAGATTAGTATAATGTTTTTCAGCACAGTAAACAGGGGATTGAGGATGCTCCCTAGGTGATACAGTTCAAACAGCCCCCATATGCAAACTCAAACAATATCACTGTAGCCTTTTTAATCTTTTAGGTATTATACGATTATCATGAACCAACTGAAAGAGTACAGGTTAAGCTTCATTTTTTTCTTTTGCCTTAAACAGCTAGCTTCCTAGCACGTGTTGCTTATTTTGTGTCAATAGTGAGCAAATATATAATTAACTATTTTTATATTTTAAAAACATATAATAAAACAAAACCTCATCTCCTTTGCTAAAAAACACACCAGTAATATCTTGGAGTTGGAGTTGATAAACCCAAAGTAGAGATCAGATGTTTGCTGAGCCTTATTAGTTCATAAAAAGGTCACAACAACGATTGACAAAAAAAATAACAACATTTGTTAGTAAGCTAGTTGTAAACAACTAATACATTAAAAACCTGTCCCTTAAGATTAGCAAGAACAGATTACATACGGTATGTTAACATGTGTCTGGTACAACAACCTATTATAGCAATAATAATGGGTACAGTACAGTAAAGCACTACATATAAATCATAGTGGTTACAAAATGGGTTTATAGATCAATATCAGGAGATAAATAACTGAAAATAGCCTTTTGATTTCTTTCATTTCATGAGAAATCATGTGATAAAGGACAATGCATGATGATGTTCTAATGATAAAATGACTGACAATATTACAATAATATTGCAGTCTTTAAGATAAGGGCTGTTTAAAACAATCAAATTGGTGACAGCCTCAACAGCTTATTCAGAGGAGGGTGACAGAAGAGCTCCTCATTAAAACAAGACGTTCATTCGCATGCAAAGGAACTGCTGAGGGGTCATGTTTGCTTTAATCTGCTTGTTCCTTGATCTAAGCACGCCCTTCTAACCCTGCTGCATGCACAAACTGTGAAACTCACACTGCTAATCCCTTCGGGTCCCTCTCATCACCACCAGGGAGATGGCAGCTTCCGAAAGACCTTTACCAATTCCCTGTTCTGTGTAAGAAGTAGAAGAACAAGCAGGTGCTTGGCTCTACACACAGGGCGGGAGATAAAATATCCTTGGAGAAGAATATTGAAGAGGGCTGGAGCATTATTAAATAAATCTGTACGATATATCATTTTAAAGGTGAGGCTTCTGCATTGCCCTCTTCAAGCTGAGCTGAAGTCATGACCTGATTGAAGTAGGTTCAAGTGTCATTGATTGGCTGATGACTGACATGTTGGAGTCCTTTGCAAAGCGAACAGCTATTTGTCATTTCACTCAACAAGTATGGTACCTTAGGCATATTATCAAGCACCTTCTGCCCTTGGATTGCTGACATTGTGGCTATGCTGACATGCTAAGATGTACTCCTTCTAACTTCACTGCCTTTGGCTACTGACTAAGGCGCAATGTAATTCTGGGCATTCATTTACTCCTGCAAAGTGCTCTTATTTGAAATATATGTTCTAATGTCTGCAGTTTAAAATGGTGTGATATGCGACAGAGCTATCAGTCATGTATGGATGGGTTTATCCCTTTTAAAAGTTTAACATAGTAAAAGCACAGTGAAACCATGGTAAAGCACAGACAAGCATTATATAGTAAAGTACATTTAAAAAAAACGTGGCACACGATGATAAACAATGGTAAATGGGAAATGGTCAACAGCCTTGGGAAAACTACAAAACTACTGTGCAAAGTTACAGTGGTAAACTCATTGATTGCATCACAGTATTGCAAAACATTTTATATTTCAAATCGATTTAATTATTTCCGCAAGAAAAACAGAATGTTCAAAATGTGCTGCGCAAGTGAATTACCTACTGTAAACAATATTTTAATGAGTTTTCACTTCACCTTTACCTTATAAGTGTCTCTAACTAGCTTTCAGCTAAGTTAATGTCTACTTGTGAATTGCTAGGAGACAATCCAGTATCCTTTGCCTTCCTCTGCTTTCTATTAGGTATAATTTACCCAGTCCAATATTCTCTCTTCTCAAACGACATTAAATTCCGCTATATAGTTATCATATCTCTGTCAGTTTTCCAAAGTTAAATTGTTTTCCATAAATTGATAGCCAGCCCATGAAAAATCAAGGTAATTGAGATAATTGTTTGGAAGAGTTGATACTGTTTACAAGATTAATTGTTAACTGTGTATATATACAGTGCCTATAGAAAGTCTACACCCCCTTTCAAAATGTTCACCTTTTGTTGCCTTATAGCCTGGAATTAAAATAGTTTTTTTTTTTTATTGATCTACACATCCTACCCCACAACTTCCAAGTGAAAAAAAATATTCTAGAAATTTGTAGAAAATTAATTAAAAATAAAAACTGAAATAGCTTGGTTGGATAAGTGTCCACCCCCCTTGTAATAGCAAGCCTAAATTAGCTCAGGTGTAACCAATTGCCTTCAAAATCACACACCAAGTTAAGTGGCCTCCAACTGTATTAAATTGTAGTGATTCACATGATTTCAGGATAAATTCAGCAGTGCTGGGTAGTGCATTTCAAAGCAAAGACTCAACCATGAGCACCAAGGTGCTTTCAAAAGAACTCTGGGACAAAGTTGTTGAATGGCACAGATCAGGGGATGGGTATAAAAAAAATCAAAGGCCTTGAATATCCCTTGGAGCACGGTCAAGACGATTATTAAGAAGTGGAAGGTGTATGGCACCACCAAGACCCTGCCTAGATCAGGCCATCGCTCCAAACTGGATGACCGAGCAAGAAGGAGACTGATCAGAGAGGCTACCAAGAGGTCAATGGCAACTTTGCAAGAGCTACAGGCTTTTATGGCCAAGACTGGTCAAAGTGTGTAGTTGACAACAATATCCCAAGCACTCCACAAATCTGACCTGTATGGTAGGGTGGCAAGAAGGAAGCCATTACTCAAGAATGCCCACCTTGAATCCCATTTGAAGTATGCAAAAAAACACTCTGTAGCCAGATTCTGTAGCCATGTGGCAAAAAGTTTTGTGGTCTGACGAAACTAAAATTGAACTTTTTGGCCTAAATGCAAAGCGTTATGTTTGGCGCAAACCCAACACAGTGCATCACCCAAAGAACACCATCCCTACTGTGAAGCATGGTGGTGGCAGCATCATGTTATGGGGATGTTTCTCATCAGCATGGACTGGGCAACTTGTCAGGATAGAAGGGAAAATGAATGGAGCAAAGTACAGAGAAGTCCTTGAGGAAAACCTGCTGCCCTCTGCAAGAAAGCTGAAACTGGGACGGAAGTTCACCTTTCAGCATGACAACGACCCAAAGCACACAGCCAAAGCTACACTGGAGTGGCTAAAGAACAAAAAGGTAAATGTCCTTGAGTGGCCCAGTCAGAGCCCCGACCTAAATCCAATCGAAAATTTGTGGCATGACTTGAAGATTGCTGTCCATCAATGCTCCCCAAGGAACTTGACAGAACTTGAACAGTTTTGTAAAGAATAATGGTCAAATATTGCCAAATCTAGGTGTGCAAAGTTGGTAGAGACCTATCCCAACAGACTCACAGCTGTAATTACTGCCAAAGGTGCTTCCACCAAGTATTAATTCAGGGGGGTGGAGACTTATCCAATTATGATCTTTCAGTTTTGTATTTTTAATATAGAATTTTTTTCTCAATAAAAACTTTTTTCCCTTTAAGAGTGTGGAGTATGATTTATAGATAAGTGGAAAAAAATCCTCATTTAAATGCATGAAACTCTGAGGCACTGACACGACAAAATGTGAAAAAAGTTCAAGGGGGTGTAAACTTTCTATAGGCAATGAATATTTATTATTTAGAAATGTCTTGTTCTTGCAGCCATAAAAAGCCTTCAAATGCAAGTATGAATAAGCTTTGTTAGACTAACAGTATGATTTTTGAGAGATGGCAAATGGTATACTAATTGTATTTTAAATGGAAAAAACAGAAACAAAGTACACATTTGAATGCATTTGAATTCACCCCTCTCAATCTCAAAATGCATAAAACAGAAAAATGTTATTCGTCACAGTAGGGCCACAAATCAGTTGGAAATTGGGTTATAATTTTAAATGGGAAACATAATATTAGCACCGTACTGTTTCATGAGTCTTGGAATTGTTCCACTAGGAGAGATATATAAAAAATAATAGTTATTTTGTATATAAAATACCTTTCTTTCCTAGTTATTTAAATATTTTACATAACAGATCTGCAAATTTATATGCAGGAGGATATTATTTCAAGGTTGAGTGTATTTACTGAAATATATTTAGTTGCACACAAACAAAACGTATGGATATGTATCAAATTATAACACTGTTATTTTGTTAAATACATCTAGGTGGCTGTGATAATTCAAAACTGTGCTAAAATGATGCTACTTAAATGAAGGCTGTGGTAATCAAGCTCAGCCCAATAAAGTCAGCTGGTCAGCTTGTGATTACAGCAGCAGCTTTGAGGCTTGTTACTGTCCTACAGCTGTGGCGGGTCAATGGAAAAAATGTTCTTTAAACAGCATAAGCATCTAATGGCACAATACCTAAATCAAGCCTATTGATTATTCATGTGCTGATGGGCCGTTCCAAGCTGGAGAAGTAATTAGGGCTTTCTTTGTGCGGATTATCCACTGAGAAAAGGTCAAATAACTACAAATAGTGGCAGAAAACAAGAGCCACCAAGGACTTCTGCATTCGTGATCAGTTAAGAAATGCTAAGGCAGAACTCAGTAATGATGTGCTTATGCCAGGTTCCACACAGTTTGATTGTTCTGTCATAGGAATCCAATGAGGCATGAGTGATGGCTACTTTTTTTTTCTTGCCACATGCATCAGGTCTCTGATGTGTGTCAAATAAAGATGTTTGCAATGGAGCCTAGAATGACAAGAATGTAAAAGCAAATTTCTGCTACAAGAAGAATATACAGATTGAAACTTGATTTGAATTTGGGAATTTTAAAACAGTGCTTTTGACTTAACATTATTCATAAGTGCCACAGAGTGTATACTCATATGCATGTCAGTGAAATTATTTTCCATAAATCAATGGGCAGTCCCTGAAAAAAACACTAGCTAGGCCATTCAAATGAAAACATGATATTGCATTACCTGGTATCTTCATTGGGTAATGCTATATTTTGTCATACATAGGTATTTACAGTGCCTTGCGAAAGTATTCGGCCCCCTTGAACTTTGCGACCTTTTGCCACATTTCAGGCTTCAAACATAAAGATATGAAACTGTAATTTTTTGTGAAGAATCAACAACAAGTGGGACACAATCATGAAGTGGAACGAAATTTATTGGATATTTCAAACTTTTTTAACAAATAAAAAACTGAAAAATTGGGCGTGCAAAATTATTCAGCCCCCTTAAGTTAATACTTTGTAGCGCCACCTTTTGCTGCGATTACAGCTGTAAGTCGCTTGGGGTATGTCTCTATCAGTTTTGCACATCGAGAGACTGAAATTTTTGCCCATTCCTCCTTGCAAAACAGCTCGAGCTCAGTGAGGTTGGATGGAGAGCATTTGTGAACAGCAGTTTTCAGTTCTTTCCACAGATTCTCGATTGGATTCAGGTCTGGACTTTGACTTGGCCATTCTAACACCTGGATATGTTTATTTGTGAACCATTCCATTGTAGATTTTGCTTTATGTTTTGGATCATTGTCTTGTTGGAAGACAAATCTCCGTCCCAGTCTCAGGTCTTTTGCAGACTCCATCAGGTTTTCTTCCAGAATGGTCCTGTATTTGGCTCCATCCATCTTCCCATCAATTTTAACCATCTTCCCTGTCCCTGCTGAAGAAACGCAGGCCCAAACCATGATGCTGCCACCACCATGTTTGACAGTGGGGATGGTGTGTTCAGGGTGATGAGCTGTGTTGCTTTTACGCCAAACATAACGTTTTGCATTGTTGCCAAAAAGTTCGATTTTGGTTTCATCTGACCAGAGCACCTTCTTCCACATGTTTGGTGTGTCTCCCAGGTGGCTTGTGGCAAACTGTAAACGACACTTTTTATGGATATCTTTAAGAAATGGCTTTCTTCTTGCCACTCTTCCATAAAGGCCAGATTTGTGCAGTATACGACTGATTGTTGTCCTATGGACAGAGTCTCCCACCTCAGCTGTAGATCTCTGCAGTTCATCCAGAGTGATCATGGGCCTCTTGGCTGCATCTCTGATCAGTCTTCTCCTTGTATGAGCTGAAAGTTTAGAGGGACGGCCAGGTCTTGGTAGATTTGCAGTGGTCTGATACTCCTTCCATTTCAATATTATCGCTTGCACAGTGCTCCTTGGGATGTTTAAAGCTTGGGAAATCTTTTTGTATCCAAATCCGGCTTTAAACTTCTCCACAACAGTATCTCGGACCTGCCTGGTGTGTTCCTTGTTCTTCATGATGCTCTCTGCGCTTTAAACTGACCTCTGAGACTATCACAGTGCAGGTGCATTTATACGGAGACTTGATTACACACAGGTGGATTCTATTTATCATCATTAGTCATTTAGGTCAACATTGGATCATTCAGAGATCCTCACTGAACTTCTGGAGAGAGTTTGCTGCACTGAAAGTAAAGGGGCTGAATAATTTTGCACGCCCAATTTTTCAGTTTTTTATTTGTTAAAAAAGTTTGAAATATCCAATAAATTCCGTTCCACTTCATGATTGTGTCCCACTTGTTGATTCTTCACAAAAAATTACAGTTTCATATCTTTATGTTTGAAGCCTGAAATGTGGCAAAAGGTCGCAAAGTTCAAGGGGGCCGAATACTTTCGCAAGGCTGACATGATATGCAATTATCCATTTATTAAAGTTCAGTTACATGTCAATAAACAGTTGATAGATAAGTAATGGTGCTTGTGTGTTTCCCCCATGAAGTCTCCTCACAACAGAGATACATGGAGAGAAAGGCAAGCACATTTATGTTGCTTGAGGAGTCACACCAAGTGCAGCAATAATGAACTCATTGTTTCCACATGAAAGACACACACTGAAAAACAGAGCAATGTAAAACTTTGGCCAATACATTTTGGAATAATACTGATATCTTGTAAGTTTCATAAGGTTATATTTCCCTACACTTTTTTATTAGTTTATAAATAGTTTAATATATATATTTTCTTACTATAACACAAAATGAACAACGTTTGTTAAGGAGTTAGTAAGCATAAACTAAAAGTTACCTAGGAGGGAATGTTCAAGGTGAGAAAAGCTCAGCCAATCAGGAGACATTCCACCACATACACCATTCCAACATTCTCAAAACAAGCCCATCCAATGAGAAATGCATAATCATTATAGCTTACTTCCCATTTAGAATAACCTTAAGTAACTGTGGGTCAGCTGGTATGGAGTTGGTCCCAACCGAACTGGGATATGCAGATAGGAGATTTATTCAATGCAGAATGTGCGGGATTCATTGAATACATTTTACTAGTTAGGGGATACACTGAGAGCCTTTAACAATAAAACATATTTATAAATCCAGACTATTTCTGTATTGCAGTGGAAAATATAAACTTTATGCTTTCGTGAACCTGGAAAATAAATCCTATACTTAAAACATATTTTATACAGCAGCTAATCAGATCCGATTTTAATATGGCATTAAATGATCCCCAAGGGCTTTTAATGTAGACCGTTCAAATGTGAGCAGAGCTAGTGCTGCTTTGTTGTGTTAACAGATTGCTGCTTTTCTTGGGCCTACCATATCTGAACCTTAAGTGAATGTTGGCCAGCGTGACTAAAATATATATTGAAGATGAGGACCCACACCTGGCACTAAACTATTTAAATATCACTTTTACCCTAACTTCGATACTGAGCACTGCAATTGTCTTTTATCATAATTTATCACAGGACATGTTTACATGCCTGGCAATGAGAATGTCTAAGGGTATATTGAGGAATTGAATTATTACCAGTATGCTATTTCAGATATTAGTCATACTTTAGGCCATTTTTAAACCATGTTTAAAATGTATTCTATGTAATGTGTATTCTGTATATGGCATTCTTCCTCTCACTCTCAGTATAAATAAATCAAACATAAAGCCCCAAAGCCTAATGCTTTTATAGATTATTGTGCCATAATGCAGTGCTTTGCCATGGCTTCAATTTACTATGCTGTTACCACAGTATACCATGCTAACATATAAGGCGCTTTGCATCATTAGATACAGGGTACTGTATATTAGAAGACAACACATTGAATTCTGTGCATAACATTTAGCAGTCATGGCAAGAATTTGAAGCCAGAGGCCCACTGATCTGATTAATGATGCTGCATGAAGGAAAGTTGTCCTTATTATTTGACCTCACACAATTCACTTGAATGGATTGCACTCTTGAAAAATTACAGACGTTTGGCAGTCACTTGCAGCTATTTACCTGAAAAAATAAGTTGTGTACAGTCTTGCAGACTGCTGTAACCTCGGCTATAAGACCTTGTCAGTTGCAAATGCTTTAGCACTGTACTGTTAACAGAACTGTTATTGCATGCTATTTTAATTGACTGAATCACAGTTTCTATCTTAAGTTTGGCTAAATCATTTGAACTACAGAGATAAAGCGATTAAGTACGCATGAGCTGCTGCTGAGGCAATATTATTAACCTAATTTTGTGGGCTGAAAAGCATTTTTATTCAGATTTTAAAATTGTGTTTGTGTTTTATACAGTATTTTAAATTAATGACATATATTCTGATTACGTATAAAAACAACGTATACGACTCTCTAGAATGTAAATGATATCTATAAACATTATTATTTCAGGTTCTTTAGCATATTGCTAACTTTACCACATTTACTTGCTCTTTAAGCTGAAGCACGCTCCTGGAAGAAGAAAAAAGAAGCACTACATTTTGTAAAACACACAGCTAAAGATCACAAATGTAACCTTGTCCTTTTAGCATGATTTATGTGGTACTACTAAACATTATAGATTAGTTCACCGCTAAAAAAAAAAATCTGTTACACAGAGGTGTGCTGGTTTACACACAGTGTAAATTATTATGATGGCAAAGCAGCACAGATAGGTCTGTTTTGTCAAATGGAATCAGTTTTGAATACCAAGCTGATGTCTAACATAGTATTGATTATAAATCATGCATGAGAAATAACTGTCAAGAATTTGTCACAATTCCAACCATTTTATCTTGTGTTCAGATGCCATCCTGTACATGAAACATACATCAACATTAAATTAACTGTTATATTTTAGTTTAATAGCAGTTTCCGAGTACCTTATTGTTTTTTTGTGATTTATAATAAGTTAACACACCGCGTGTATCATAAGATACATCATTTTACATAGCTTTAGCAGCCAGAACCATTGTATTGCACAAGAGTAACAATAAGAGAAATTCCAGATACGATGACATATGAACTTATACAGTCATACATTAGACCTGCATTACAGTGTAACCTCAAAAAGCATTTCGTATAAACAGTTTCATCTGACTGTACAATTTAGCACGTTCTTGACAGCAACTGATCTTGTACATTTTCTTAAATAAGATTTGAAACATGACTCTCAGTTTACAGTCCCCCCCCCCCCCCCCCCCCCCCCGCCCCTCTTGCTTTTACTGTATTGTGTAGCTAAATCCAAAATTCTTCCCATTACTTTTTCCTGAGACAATTTCTGTCAATAGTGGTGTTGCTAGAAACTTGATACTGGGGTCAAACAAAAACAACTTCACTGCTGTGGTGTTACTAAACACTACTGTACATAATTTATACAGTTTTACACTGCCACCTACATTCCGTCACACACGATGAGAGCATTCTGTAGTGTTTGCAATATTTACTTTACCTTTGCTGTATTCACTAGGTAGTATCCAACATAAGAATGTTTTTTCTTGTGTCATAGTGTATCCAGATCAGACTCCCTCCTGCATCACTGCTGGTGATTTTCTGTTCCCTCAATAGACATCCATAAGACAAATACTCTGTTGAGAAATATTTTCAGTATAATTCCCTAGTTTACTTGTGACACACAATGTGTATGAAAATATCACTACAATCAGGATCCTGTTTAAAAATATATTGACTCATAGGGACAGCAAGGGATACAGCAAAAACAATATTCCTTTTTGTTGTAAAAACTGCTGGGTCTTGTATAATGATGTAAAATGTATCAATGAAACATAATGGCTCAAGTCACAAACTGACAGAAATACTTTAAAAACATCTTTTCTGTGGGGTCAGGTGTGCAATTTCACAGTTGTACATTCAGGTCTCGGCACTCCCACAACCCTACACTACATCTCCCCTAGAAGTTAGTTTTACTGATCCATTTTCTTTTACATCCACACGTAGCAGCCACTGAAATGTAAGCTAAGATTGGCTGGTTTAAAAGTTTACTTTAAAAAGCATTTCACTAGAGTCCTGATATATAACATATCAATGTGTGTATGTTTCCTATTGCTCCTCCAAATGAACACCTCAAACAGTGCTGACAGGTCTCACTTAAGAGGCAGTAGATAAGCTGGTCCAACTCTGGAGTAAAGATAAGGAACAAACTACACACAAACAGACTGACGAAGTTCTGTGATTCCTCACAGCAGCAAATGGGCCTAAACAAACAGAATAAGAAGAATAGCCTTGGCTTGCTTTACTTGCAGTACATAACATTGCAATGCAATAATAAAAATAGGCCATACATTCTGCAAATCTTACAATTAAAACCACATTTCTTTCCACAACAACCCAATATTTGGCTGTGAGTCTCTTAGTCAATCCTAATAATGTCTTCTCCAGCAGATTTCTTGCAGCTAATTGATCTCTAAACCTTCCCCGAAGGTTATACCGCTCTGGGGCAATTGGCATATCTGACAATTAAAAGGACAACAAATGTGAGAAGAATAATGTTTGAAATAAACTGTTCATTACTGACTGGGTTAATGTAAACTTTGTATCATTCATTAATTACCATTCTTTATGTGAAAATACAAAAAAAGCATTTTTTTTTTTAAATTGTAGTAAAAACTGTAGTCCTATTTGAATTTATTTTACAATAAACTGTTCCCTGTTATTACCTGTTAACACAGGGTCATAAAGCAGTGCTATACTTTTTGATTGCATCTTTATACCATTTTGTCAAATTCTTGTGTATATACTGTATATTTACAATGTTAAATCACCTGTATATAATCAGCCTTTTCATATTCAGTTCAGTCTCCCTTAGCTAGAGATGCTAACCTGTACCTGTTACATGTTGACTGTTTGCAGCAGTTTATATTCAACTCCCTGTCTATTGGTCTGTTCAGTGATATGGGATGAAGTAGGATAACTGAATTATAAAGATTGTATAAGTGAGTACTACATTAATATATCACTACGTTGCCCATTCCACAGAACCAGATGTTAATTTAAATACATACAGATATGTGACATTTATGCAAATCTAATGATAACCATGCTAGACATAAATATTTTAATCAGTGCAATATATATATATATATATATATATATATATATATATATATATATATATATATAGTAGATTTATAAACAAACTGCATCAATTTTGAATGTTTATTAAATGTGTTCAGAAACCAGATGCAATGATCATAATATTTTGTAGAGTGGCTTACATAGAGCATGCATAGTGAAACAATTATCTCAAATCTAAATGTTATCATTGTCTTCCAGTAGCTACTAAATAGCTACAGCTAAAGTAGTGGTTACATCTATAAGATGTGGCTACCACTGCCGTCATGTAACACAACAAAAGTCTATGATCCAAGCTGTCATGGTATTTTGGTTCCTCAGTGTAAAGGGTGGGTTGAAATGTGATGAGAAATTAAAACAGAGAATAGAACTACTAGAGAAGCCAAGTAAAGTTATGAGAGACTGCCAATTGATGTCTGACATGATAAGACAAAGTAATATAGGGTGACATATACGGCAACATGTTTGGTTAACACCGTAGTAATGATGGCTGGGGTGAACCATCACCACCTGAATTAAATTTGTCAGATTAGCGAAAGGTCAAGAAACATTAGCATATGATTTGAACTCAGAGCACTCTTTAGTAATTGAAAGATGTTTCAGATGAAAGCAGTGGACCTCTGAAGATACATAAATTACAGTATTACAAGACATTCAATAAACTATATGATAGAATAAACAGACTGATATTAAATACAATCAATCAATTTAGAATATGCACAACAAAATGACAAGTAAGCAACTGAAATCTAGGTCTTTCATGGCAATACCAATTCATTATATCATTTTTTATGTTGTTTGGTTCTGGAGTTAATCAATCTAATATCACATGTACATATTGTACAGCCAAAAACAGTGTTGTTCGTATTCTTATTCAAACAAAACCTATAGTAAATGAAGCAGGATTCATTTACTATAAGGATTGGGCCAAAGACACTTTTCATTTTTGTTTCTTTGTCAGTTTTAATGTTAAACAATGCATTTGCCACAGGTGGCTTTTAAAAACATTTACATGGATGCAAATCCCCTTTGGCATTCTATTTCATTAAACCAAAACAAGTGTGTGAATTGTGAACCCTTCTAATTAAACAATTATATTTCCAATATACAGCATCCTTAAAATGTACATTAAATTTGTGTACTACTTATAATTATTTTTCTACTGTTGAGAAGGGTAAAATAAATCAGCTTACTCTAAATTTACATGAAGATTATTTAAATAAGCAAAAATAATGGGTGCATGATTTTTTAAAATATTATTTTTCACTGGTAAAAATGTTTTTCTGATGCATTCCGTCTGACTTCTTGCAAATATGTAACTGGAAACTGAAGTCATGTGCTTATTTACAGGTTCAGTGTTAGCTTGTGAAACCCGATCTTTCACATGCTGACCGTCCAACGACCCTAGTCCTGAGCAGGAGGGCTCCCCTGTTTCATGGGCTAAAGGTTAATCTGTCTCCATGCTCCCTTATAAAAGTTGACCATAGTAAAAGCATAGCAACATGTAATACAGCATAGTGAAAACATGGTAAAGCATAGGTAAGCATTATAAATTCCAAAGTGGTATGGAAGAGCATGTTAAAAAACGTGGGAAACCATGGTAAACTACAGTTAATCTGTAAAACTGCTCAAATACTGTGGCAAACTTTTATGAGGGCTGATCCAGGCTTTGGACTGTGCCACAGTATGTGCAGTAGTTTCTTTGTACTGGTCATTCAGGTAGTTGAGTTTCTTCAAAAATGTAGATTCTTCAAAGCCACATTTTCTGAATTAGTTTATCTGAAAAATGTAGTTTACTTGAAGAATTGAAGGCCCTGTATGTTTTATGAATATACATTTCATGACTAACACTGGAACAAGATCCTGGCTAGACTGCAGGTTGGAGACCGCTGATTAGGAGGGTCCTTCTAGTCAAGCAGAACATGCATTATACAAGAGAGTTCTAGTGATAAATGACTTCCTTGTATTCCGTGATGCAAAGTCAATATTTCTTTATTGGTTCTCATTTTGGAATTCCTCTTGCATTCATTCAAAAACAACAGCAGACTATTTGGGTGAATTGCACTGTTCCAAATTAAGCCGTGTTAATAAAAAGATGCAAAACTTGATTTAAGAAAATAATTCTCTGAATTCAGCTGTTTTTCATACAATGTGTTTGTTATACAGTATAAACACAACACATGAACGTTCATGGATTGATTTATTTCTTTCATGAGGATGGCTGTAACCAAGCCATTTTGTTGGTTTCATCACCATGTGTGGAAAAACCACAGTACTGCATGAACATTAAATAATGAACAACAGCGCTAGAAATTCGTAATTGTATTCAAATGAGAAATGAGTTACTTCATTCAACCTGGAACCTTCCAGGTAAAACGTGAATTGAGTTCTGAGTTAGAACCTTTGATGGACTCAAAATGAAACGGCAGTACCCGCACCCTTTAGAAATCAACACAAATTAAGAATGTTGTTGGTCCTGAACATATGCAACATTCCCTTCTTCCTACAGTCTCAGGTTTACACTGATGGTTCCTCCCTCATTGGAAACATTTAAGAACAGAGAAACAGTTCATGTTTAATGTTACGGGATGACATATGTGTGGTATTGAGAAGAATGAATCAATTGTTTAGATGCCAGACCTCACCACAAGCCTTAGGCATAGTGGATAGAAGGCTTGGTTCAGCTCTGTGGTTTACAATCTGTTTGTTTGCAATGAACGTGTGTACCAACACAGCGCTGCTGCGGGGGAATCACATGGGGCAGAGGGATGGCAGATCTGTAACACAAATAAAACAGAACGTCTAGGAGAATTTGAACACCTAATAACTCTTAAGTGGGTTATACAAATCTGCTTAAGGTTTAACTTAAAACACTACTGACAGATTTAAATTAACCAGTAAGTGTCCAATATTGTAAATCTGCAGATTGGGTTACAGATGTGTGTACTGTAGTGTTTATTACCTTGGGCTTCCTGCCAGAAGTCTAGAGGGACTGATTTATTCTGCAGCCTAGTGGGCTGAGAAAGGTATTTCATGGCCCTCTTTTCAGTTTAAATACACTTTCTTAAGTGAAAGGAATGTCTTAACTTGGCTTACTTTCTTTTTATTTGCAATCTCTGTTAGAACCAAATCCTGTAATTTCTATTACATCATTGTGAATAACGTGTTTGTCTGATAGCAGAAAACATTTTGAACTTGCATCTGATTTGTTTTCATCCAGTTAGCCAGTTATCATTCCCTATGAATGTACCGCATATAAAATACAGGATACGACTGAGAAAATTGTCATCTGAATCCGAATTGTGATAGTATTGCTATGTGACACAAGTCATATATACACTGCTTTTTCCATCCAGCTATAGAAGGACTCGTGTCCAAAACGTTCTGATATAATAGATTTTCTTTATCAATTATTCACATTTGTGTGTACCTACGTTACTTTTTTCTTGCACCTTTTGGTACACAGCAGTTTTCCTATAACATATATATATATATATATATATATATATATATATATATATATATATATATATATATACACACTTGCTAGTTACTTTATCAATAAAGTCCACTACCCATGTGCTAACTAGACTGGGTCCTCTAATTCTACCCTGCTGTGTGAGTACCTGAGCACTGCTACTGAAGCCCACCTCACAATGCTGAAAGTCTACCCTGACCAGCACACGTTCCAAGGTGATAATGCAACCATCCACCATGCTCAGTGAGTGCAACCCCCCACAATCCAACGTGGGATAGTGATTAGTATACTGCTACATCTGTTAAAACAGCGACTGCTTGAGTGCCCGTCACAAAAACAACCAGCACACCATACTTGGCATAATCAATACAAGGGAGCACTAAAAACTCTTTTTTGTTGTTGTTGTTAAGTGCTGCTTGATTGATTAAATTAAGTCAAGTCTTTAGTGCATGAAACCCTTTTCAACTGAGTGTGTATTACTGTATCCTGTTTTTAAAAGAACTGTTTGACCTAATGTATGTTTATTAACCAATACAAAATACAAATCCTTAAAACTCTACTTTTTATGAATAGTCCCATATTACAACCGCCTTTTTGGAGAGACTGAAGATGCCATAACCTACTGCAACAAGTAATTGGGCACACTTACTTGGTTAATAGATTCGTTGTAAATGCAGAGAATGTAAAAAAAGAAGCGAAAAGTTGGTCTCTGAAAATGCTGGCTTTCCTTTTTAACACTAATTAAATATACTGTTTAAATGTCACACAATTGCAACTTAAAAATACAATTATTTGTTGTAACCCTAAACCCCAACACCACACAGAAACTCACGTGTTCTCTTCTCCGCGGGTTTAAAGTGAAACATTACTTTGCATACCATGCAAACCTTCTTGTCCAATGAGAAGATAGAACTGAGAGACTGTCCAATGGGAAGAGCAGAGTCTCCAGCAAGCAGGGAAAGAGGAAGTAGCTCACAACCTGTGAAGGGGCTGCTTCTGTATCTGCTAGGCTGTGTTAAAGAATATGTGAAATGTATGTGTTGACTTCCTCATTAGTCTGTCTAACTGCAGAACTTCCTTATTAAATTCACTACTAAAGAAAGCCCTAAATAAAACGCAGAAATGCAGCCTGTACCGGAAGACATAAAGACCCTCATATCAGGTAAAACATAACTGAAAATGTCAAACTGTGTATATATGCAGCTGTTTGTATATAACTTTTGCTATTATTTGATAAGAGTGTCTTTTGTTATACTGATTCTGAAAAAAAGAGGAAGTGGATGAAAAAAAAAAACCATTAGAAATGATAGAATGTATTACCACTACTTGGTTGTAATACTATGTTTGTAAGTACGATTTTAAATCTCACCAGCTCACAGGTGATAGTATATATCTGAGTATATCGACACAGGTTGTTTTGATTTGAGCTATATCCAGTAGGCCAAGATAAAGAAGGTTATATAGAAAATACACGTAGCACATCTAATCCGGAAGAGTTTTCTTTTTCACAAAATAGTCCTACATGTTACGGGATTGTGTGCTGCTTCTATTATTTTAGTTTATGTTAATAACCGGTTCCTAACCGGTTGAGGTGTAAAAAAAAAAAAAAAGGCAGTTACGGCTTCTGCTGTAGCTGTGAATTCTGCAAATAAATACAGTGTTAAAGTGTATTAATTACTGTATCGTGAAGCTTTGCTACAATGCTAGGATTTGTGTATCGTATTTAGTCAAATCCACATTTTGTTTTTGTTAATCTCATGTGAGTAATACTCATGTATGGGGTTCATGATGTGATGAAATTTAAGGTTTCTTTTTTTTTTTTTTCCCCCTGTCCTGTTAGTTCATGTCACTGGCGTTTCTAAAACAATGCCTGTGTTGTCTGGTGCATTGATCTAGTGGAGACAACCACAGTGTTATATATAATCACAGTTTGTACTGACCTCAGATATTATCTGAGTTAAAGCTGTTTATTTCAGATAGCGGTTTGCATTTTGCTTTGCTGGATGCTGGGAACAGGCCGGTAAACCCTTTGATCAAACGTTCATTATTATTTATTATTATTATTTATTTCTTAGCAAACGCCCTTATCCAGGGCGACCTACAATTGTTACAAGATATCACGTTATTATTACATATAATTGCATTTTATTTATTTATTTTTTACATTATGTTTACATACAATTACCCATTTATACAGTTGGGTTTTTACTGGAGCAATCTAGGTAAAGTTCCTTGCTCAAGGGTACAGCAGCAGTGTCCCCACCTGGGATTGTACCCACGACCCTGCGGTCAAGACTTGTAGTTCTTAAGAGTTTCATGAAATCGACTACAGCGCCACAGTTTATTTGTTACAATTGTATATGTAACAAATAAACATTATATATATATATATATATATATATATATATATATATATATATATATATATAAATTATAAAGAATAGCCTTTGCATGTAGTTTGGATAATTTCTAATATTTAATATTTAATACTAATCATCAAAAAGTATATATTTATTAAACATAATTAAGAAAATAAACAATTTTAATACCAAATGCTTATCATACAGTAATACTCAGGCAATGACCTAAGAATCTCAAACTGTTTTTTAACTTATCATAATTAATAATTGTTATCTTCATGATCAGATTTGGAAAAGTTTTTATCAGATGTGCTGAAAGGAGAAAACCTAAGCAAGAAAGCAAAAGAGAAGAAAGATGCCCTTCTCAAGAAAATCAAGGATGTGAAATCAAGGTACGGTAGAAATACGGAGTTGGAAAGCCTATGTAGATTCACGGTCTACTGTAGTCCCACCATCCATATAAAAAGTGTAAATCCATCAAGATAACAAGAAACAAAAGCATCTGATATTAAAATGACTTCCTGGTAGAGGTGATAAAATCAAGTCAATGAAACCTCAAAACCTCATCTGCGCTGATCAGCCTCACTCTTCTATAGACCCAAAGTACAATACATGTGGTAAGCCCATGTGACACTTGTGATGAACTGTACATCACTGCACTGTGTGTGAGAGAGAAATATGTGATCCTTTACTGTTTCAAATACTCATAACACCCCTTCTATGTTATGTTATTGTATTACCCTAGCTGTAGCCCCAAACCTGACCTAAACCGTATCATTAAGAACACTTATTACTAGCAAAACAACAAGCCTTAGCCCCAACCCTAGCATTAACCTTCTTGTTTTTCATTTTTATGTGAAAACTCAAGAGAATTAGAGGTGTGAATCACTTGTACGAAAGGCTAGATACAATATGACATTATAGAAGGCGAGCTGATTGTTCAGGTTTGTTATTCAAACTATATTGTTAAAATATCATGTCTAAGTTTTGAACAAACGACCCAAAGCCAGTACTGTTGTCAGTGTGTAATGATCTCTTATTGTTTAGTGAATAGTTTTTTAGTCGTTGTGTGTATCTGTTATGAAGGTTGGCGATGTATATACATTTTTAAAAAGCCAAGCATTGTGATACATATGGATTCTAAAAATCATATTTAACAGAATTATTGAAATTATATTTTAGAAATATCAACATTTTTTGGTATTCACTTACTCGTTTACTGTTTTTACAGTTATCCCCAGGAGTTCCAAGAAAAATGTAAGTACATTATATGTTTCATACATTAAACTAAAATACAACAATGCACTATGTACTGACTGCACATCATGTTGAAGGAATGTATCTGGTGATTGGATTTCAAAACCTAGATGAGGGTGCAGTCACCCTCTACTGGAAGAAATATAAAACAACATGACCACTTCATTTTTACACTTAGTTTACAGACAACTCCTTTTGGTTTCAGACATAGGTAATATTGTGTCACAATGTGAGACAATTTTTATACACTAGGAGGAATTAAATTACTTATTCAAGTAAAGAAATCCTATAATTGAATATGATTAAAAAAAAAAAAAGTCGAATATAAATAACATATTTTCATAATATACAGGGTCTTGCAAATCAAGAATATACCGTTCAGTTTGGTTAGTATATACTTAGTTGGTATATAGAATGTAATTATAATTAGTAAAATTATTCATTTAAATGCAAATAAAGGTTACTATTTTTTTCATTTGTGGTAAGAAATTAAAATAATTAAGTTTCAGTGATTTAAAAAAAAAAAAAAAAAAAAAGTGGGAATAATTCTGAAGGTAATAAAACATCTTTAGCATTAATGCTGTGTTTTGCTGAACCCGCTAAAGTGTCAGGAGTTTCCCTTCAAAGGGTCATGACCTGGAGTCTGTTACTGCTGGTATGAGGGTCACAGCTTGAGGTCAAGAAAAGCCTGTGTGAATCTGTAAGCATCAAATGACTTGATGTGTTGTAGCTGCAGACACAAGATGCTCAGGCTGTAACTAATGTCAGTACTAGCTGATAGTCTAGAACAGGGCTTCCCAACCCCACGTGTCTTCTGGTTTTAACATTCCAACTGAGCTTTCAATTACTTAACTAAACCCTTGATTTAACTAATAATTTGCTTAATTAGACCTTTTTTACTTGTTTTCAGCTCTTAAACAGTTGCATATTTCAAGTCAGCTACAAGTAACATGAACTGCAACTTTTTAGGAGCTAACAACAATTAAAAAGGTCTAATTAAGCAAGTTATTAGTTCAATTAGGGTGTAGCTTCTTGAGAGCTCAGTTGGACTGAAAACCAGAAGCCACACTGGGTCCCCAGGACCAGGGTTGGGAAGCCCTGGTCTAGAAGGTCCTGATAGTTAATAGTAATCCTGGTCAATCAGTGCTGTAAAGACGTGGGTAAACAAAGCTGTTCATAACTGCATTTTAAATGATGTCAGAAAACATGGACAGATAGTATTTTGTATGATGCTGTATAATGAATGCCCTTCTAAGTATAGTGCAGCATTCATTTATAACAGGAAGCAATACAAATCTGGAGCATGGCGGAAGCATCAAGATGACTGTTGTAGTAAAGTTAATTAGAAAAGGTCTTGGCTAGTTTGAAAACCCAATTATGGTCCTATATTAAATGTAGATTTATTGAGGATTGCGTTCAAATAAAGACTGTTTTCATTATAAGGTAGCAATGTGTAGCTTGTAGTCAAGTGAATTAAGGATTAAAAAAAAAAAAAAAGTAAATATGATTGTACAGTATTTTGATTGTATACTGTATATTTAGATAATTCTGTTTAAGAAAAGCTGTTTATTGTTAGAAAAAAAAACATTGAATATAATTCTGGGCAAAATCCAATTTTAATGTATTCACTTGCATGAAGCTCCCTGGATCGTGAGCATACAAACTTGTGGGTAGGGAGGGTTGGTGGGCATTGTTTAATATATATGTATCTCTGTTGCCGAGGCTAGAGCCTCTTATTGACCATACCTTTATGTAGTCTAATGAAGTTTGTAAATATTAAGAGTTAACAAGACTTCTCTTCAGCAGCCTTGAAGATCAGAGAACTCTAGCAGGATAAATAATTTAGTTAATCAATTAGGAGTGTATGATAATAATGTATTGTGACGTGGGGAATTTAATGATTTTAATTGTAGTCTTTTTTTGTATGTCTCAGATCACATTGTCAATATAGTATATGTCCTGGCATCCTTAATTTGCCTTTTTAAATAATATTTCAGGACACCCTTGTAAATGTGATATTATATGACCCATTAGTTTGTTTTCAAGTTCCAGTCCTCTGGAAGGTAATTGCGATATACAGTACACCCTTGCTATAACAAACTTGTTGGGGTCCAAGCCTTTTGTTCATTTTATCAAGGGGTTTGTTAAAGCGAAAGGGCAATCAAAATGAATAATAAACTGTTGGAGTAAGTTAGAGATGAGATTGTAAAAAAATAAAATACAAGTAGAATTACATGTACCTGTTTGTCTCATGTATGCAGTATTCTGCCTTTGCTTTATCCTATTCGTTACAGAATTAAAACGCAGTACAAAAAGCAGAAATCCCGAATTGAGGCTGAACTTCTTTTCAAAATCAATCTGCCATGAATCGTTTCAAAGTGCACTAAATCTTAATCCAACATGCAAGAATCCCAAACTGATCTTTTATTCCAAATCAACCCGACATGAAAAGTTTGACATGAAAAGATCATCAGATCCTCAAGTTTTTTGTTGCTGTTGTTATTTTTTCTTTAATCAATTTTGTTGCTGCATGGTTGCTTAACAAGCTAAAAAAGTTCTTTTTGACAACCTGTATTCACAACAGAGATTTGCCTGCGTTACTTGCAGTATTTTTTTTTTCCTAACTAATTTTACGTATTATTTTTAACATATTTTAATCCGTTGGCACAATTGCATAATTAACTGATTTATGTTGGTCTTTGTGAAATTTACCTTATCTATAGCAAAAACTAAATTTCTGCTGTTGCTACAGCAGACCCCCGATATTTAAATAACCTTTAGTCAATACTCAAATTAGCATGCTTGTGCAGAAAAGTCTTGGTTGTTTCCTGGTCATTTGTTCATAAAAATGTATCCGTCTATCTAGGTAATTACAATAGTGATTTCCATATGCCCCAACTTGTAGTGTGATAATTAATTAAAAAACAGAACACAGGTTTGTTTGAGAATTTAGAACAAAACCTAAGTTAACTACTATGTAAGACCATTTAGTAACTGATCAGTTTTACACAGCAAACAGGTACAATAATATATATATATATATATATATATATATATATATATATATATATAAATTTTAGCTCAAAGATCCAGCTGCCCAACGTTTCGATATGTTGTACATATAATATATATTTTTTTGGTTTTAAATAAAACTCCATAATAATACAATTTTTTTCACAGGTGATTCGGTGGACTCGGATAACTATGAAGACCTGGAAAACGATACTGTTTCTATGACCTCAGAAAGAAATGATAAAGATGAAGAATCTCCCTATGATGGTATGTGCCGAGTTATCTTGAGGTGTCCATTTTTTTCTTTGTTTTTGTTGCTTTGTGGTGAGTGAGGAGATAAACTGGTCACAAAGAGTTAAATATATCAACCTGGCTTTAAAGCAGATCAGTGGAACTGAAGAGCTCTCTCTAGTGGTACACCAAGAGAAGGAGTCTGTTCCCGTGTACTGGTGAATGTAGGATAAACCATATAAAGGCTTCTCAGGATTTTTGGTGTATTTTTAATATAAATGTATATATTTTTAATCCTATAGAAATAGTTAATATTGCAACCTAATTGGAACTTATTTGGATTTGAAAAAAAAGAAAACTCAGACCATCCCCAAAATCTTTCTTGCCCTTTACTGTACCTAAGTATTAAAACATATATTATGTATGTTATTAAAATACACCACCCAAATCTCAAACTTTGCACATGTAACCTGTTTTTTTGTTTAATGTCTGAGACTTTGAAATCTGTTGTAATTGCTTTTAAATTATTACTATCTTTTAGGAATTGCTTAAATTATAATCGATTGCGTATAAAAATGAAATATTCAGCAGTGCTACAACCTGTGCTAAACTGTTTTTAATACATGATAAATATGTTTGCACAGCGCTGCCGTTTCCCCTTGGAAATATTTTTAAGAAAAATAAAAAACTGAAATATCTTGCTTGCATAAGTATTCAACCCCCACACATTAATATTTGGTAGAGCCACCTTTCGCTGCAATAACAGCTTTAAGTCTTTTGGGGTAAGTATGTATCAGCTTTGCACACAGTGTCGGAGTGATTTTGGCCCATTCTTCTTGGTAGACTTGCTCCAGGTTGTTCAGGTTGGTTGGATGACGCTTGTGGACCGCAATTTTCAAATAGTGCCACAGATTCTCAATGGGATTGAGATCAGGACTTTGACTGGGCCACTGTAGGACATTCACCTTTTTGTTCTTGAGCCACTTCAGTGTTGCTTTGGCCTTGTGCTTGGGATCATTGTCCTGTTGAAAGGTGAATTTCCTCCCAAGCTTCAGTTTTTTAGCGGACGGAAGCAGGTTCTCTTACAGTATTTCCCTGTATTTTGCTCCATCCATTCTTCCTTCAATTTTAACAAGATACCCAGTCCCTGCTGATGAGAAGCATCCCCACAGCATGATGCTGCCACCACCATACTTCACTGTAGGGATGGTGTGTCTTGAGGCATGGGCAGTGTTAGGTTTGTGCCACACATAGCGCTTTAAGTTTTGGCCAAAAAGCTCTGTCTTGGTCTCATCTGACCACAAAACCTTTTCCCACATCGCAGCTGGGTCACTCTCATGCTTTCTGACAAACTCCAGACGTGCTTTCAGCTGGTACTTTTTGAGTAATGGCTTCTTTGAGATCTTGATATGGTTGACTGGTGCACCATTACTCCACTCCCAGCCACTGAACTCTGTAGCACTGAACTTTTTGCATGGACCACAAGCCTGATTGATAGAAAAAAATATAAGTGGGTGAATGCTAACAGGCAGATAAAGGCTGGGTGAAGTTTTGATTTTCATGTCGGACTTGGGTGCATCAGATTAATGGAATTCCAATGAGCAAGTGAGGTAGTGGCAGCCGTGTCCGTGAAAAACAGATGGATATTCTATAGTCGTGTCAGATTGTTAATGCCAATTACTTGAAAGGTTTGTTGCTCTTTCCACTGGGGATTTTCAGATCATTGATTTTAAACCAGGTCCTGATTTTCTTTTTCAAGTTACAGATGTTAACATCTAACATAAAGGACAGTTCTCAGCAGTTATAAGAGGGTTTTTTGTTTTCCTCAGTACTGGTGATTTCTAGAAGCCGATTCATTTTAAATCGCTGTTTATCTTCCTGTGCCAGCCTGGATTATTTAACACTGAAATGGGTGTTGCTTGCTTGTGCAAATGCTTCATGGTTTACTGGCCACCAAAAGGAGAACTAGGAGAAAGGATACAGTGGTGACACGTGAACCAAACAACAAACTATTAAGCACTTGCTATGTTTCATTTTTACATTTGACATGTGTTGATATATGAGTAAGCTGATTTACTTATTCGACATCTGTAGAAGCTGATTTGCTGCTCATTGGTACTTTTCATTTTTATACTTCAGACTTCAATAGTTGATTGGTTTCTGTACATGGTTAATTTCAGCTTGCATTTAACAAACAAAGGTTTGTAAAATGTGTATTTAATTTATTTCCCCCAGTTTTATAGAATGTGGTGGGTTGTTTATATTAGGCATGTAAGTCATTATGGACAAAGCTATTTTATTGATTCTTTTTACATTTTTTTTTTTAATTACATTATAATCCACTCTATACAGGAGCCATACAGATGATTGTAGTATATGATTATTGCTTATTGCCTGAATGTGTTTGCATATCTCATCTTCCGGATGAATTCTGGAATTCAGTAGAATAAAAAGTGTGTTCAAATGAATAAGGTCTCAAAATAAAGTGTAACTGCTATTTAAAAATGTTTGTTCGAAAAGCTGAAGCTACAAAAAAAAAAAAGGTTAAAGGTATTTGGGGTGCAACAGATACACTTGTAATACAAGTTGTGGTTTCAGTAGCAGATGGAATAGTGTAGTAAAGGAGGTGGGTTATAAATCACAGATTAAAGGCAACTGAAATGTTCCTAGAAAATGTTGGCCTTTTAAGTCTGTATAAAGCTTAACTCCTGCAAAAGCTTAACAGAAGGCCTAACATCAACTTTGTTTTTTTTAAACCATAAATACAATAAATGTATCTGGAACATTACAATTTCAAGAATTTGTATACATCACTATATTGGTGCTTGACAACAAGAGTATTAAGATAGTCAGAGAAGCATCTGCGGAGTACTTGGGGGAAACCAAAAAATGTTTTGTCCCTGAAAGATTTCAGTTTCAGTGTTCCTAACCTTTTGAGAGGTTCATTTGAAAGAATGTATACAGATGTCATCAGGGGAACAAGTCGGATACATCCGCTAAATGATGAATTTCCAGACTGTACTCTTTAGTTTATCAAGGTCCCAGGCACATTTATCAAACCAGGAGAGGGAAGTCCTTTGAGGTAGGGAGGTAGCTATTATCTACTCGCGCTTAATATTGTATCACAAACCCAAGAAGTTTGTTTTAAAACAAAATTGCCTTGGAGCATACAACAACCAGTTTTATATTAGTCTTGCTGTGTCTGATTCTGATAAGAAACACATAACTACAGAAGTTCATGTAGGGTTAGATAATATTTAACACTTGGTTTACTTAAGTTACCAATGAAATTATGAAATTGTACTTGCTTAGACATTATGCACATTTTACGAATATGGGAATACAATATTCATTTTCTTGGTTTTCTTATTTATTTTAGTTTTAGGTGGAAAAAAAAACCACAAAAAAATCCAGTGCTACAGTAAGAGCCACACTTAATTATTTTGTTTAAATTGCAAATGCTTAGCAGCAAAGAGAAATACTACCATCTTTTGCTTTTGGTGATAACGGGAGTTCTTTGACCTTTCCCGTGATAAATTATGCAAAAGAAAAATATTTATATTCATTTAAAGTATCTGCAGTGGAAAAACAGTCTCATTACCCTGTTTTGATCAATTCCGGGCAGCCTGAGCTGTAGCACATTGCTGTAGCCACTGGCTGATGGAATGCACTGAGAGGAGCCTCATGGTGACAGTGCTCATCAGAACAGGGTTCAGCCAGCGGTCAGTAACAAATAATTCAAGATTGTTTCTAAGTTTGCAGCTGGTGGAATTTGCTTGTCGCCCTAAGCCCAGTTGAGCTACAGAGCCTGGCTATTTGATTTTTTTTTTTTTGGGGGGGGGGGGTTAAAAAAAAGAAAGAAAAGGCGTATTTGGTTTTTAGCTACTGCATATCACACAACACCAAGCATTTTTACAACCTCCAAAGGCTTTCCCTTTGTGATGGCAGAATAATACTTTTATCGCTGGTTAATGGACAAAATAGTTATTTGGCTTGCAATGCTTCCAGTTTACTTTTCAGTATTAAGGTTACATAAGTAATATACAAAGATTTTAACTCTGTAAAAAGTAATATCCTCACAAGACTGCTACTTTGGATCGGTTTAATTTGTTTAAAAATAAAATAAACGGGAGGGGGGTGATGAGCCATTTGAAGATGTTGATGCATGTATGTTTAAAAAAAAAAAAAAAAAGTCATGATCTATTTACTTGGTCTAAACAGCAGATATTTTAATGCTGTTTTGAAGTAGACGTATATTTTACAACCTTGTATCAAGTACAAAAAAGCTGCGAAAGTGAAATTTGAACAGTGCAGGGTCAGGTTTTATAGCTCTTTCAGAGGCTCTGGCAGGAAAAGGCATGCCGTTTTATTTTGTATTACCATTCCCACAATCTGCTATGGCTACATTTTCACAGGGCTAAAACATAGTTCAAATAAGTTGCCTTACATAGTGATGACTTTATTGTGTTTGTGGTTGCAGACTGGTATCAGAATGCATTTTGTGTAGGTGATGGGTATATTTATTTTATTAATCGATATCTGTATCTCAGTTTGAATGTGTACCATTGTAATTCAAATGTATGTGTAAAACTGTATTTTACATTTAACAGATAGTTGGTTTTGGTAACATGATTGAATATGCATATACAGTAGGATACACCCCCAGTGCATATATGTAAATTATTTAATCATATCCTTATGTAACTATCACTATTTAATCATATCCTGATGTAACTATCACTATTATCTGCTGTATTATTGAATTGTGGTTTGTCACACTTGAACAAAAGTTATTGTATTTCTTGCTCTTATTGTATTGCTTGTATTGTAACACTTGAAATGTATTTGCTTACGATTGTAAGTCGCCCTGGATAAGGGCGTCTGCTAAGAAATAAATAATAATAATAATAAATTGAGCCAGTGAGAAATCTGTGCTTCTGAGAGCCAATCTATATTATTCAGGGGAGGGCATATTTAAAAAAACAAACAAACTGGTTTTTGCTTTTTTAAATTTGTATTTGTCATTTTAGAAGTGCTTTTATCCAATGCGATTTACAAAGACTAGGGGGTGAATTTACAGTTGACTTCGGTTTTACGTCTCATCCGAAGGACGGAGCACAAGGAGGTTAAGTGACTTGCTCAGAGTCGCACACACCAAACCTCCTATAGCCTTTCTTATCTCTCTGTGGTCTTGAATTGGCAAAAATCTGTTTAAAGTATTCAAAGTGGGGCAAACTGTGTTTCATCTAATCTAGCCGTACAATATGTATTTCAGTCAAACCGTTATCCAGCATCTTTGTTTGTTCACAAACAAAAACTTTAACCAAAGATTGTGTTCAGTCAGCAAAAGTTTTGGCTTGGTAGCCTTTAACATTAGATACTCCCCAGGGAATTATGCACAGAAAAAATCTAAATTATGCTAATTTATGCAGTATCTCTGTACAAGTATGTACAAAGTAACAAACATATTGTGCAGTTGTATTGGGTTCTTCTTTCATACTGGATATAAAAATACTAGCATAAAAAAAATCTATTTTTTAATATGTTTATTAAGCCCCTCTGTCATTTTTTTTGTAAACCTGGCATATGATAAATACTTTCTGCTTTGAGATGCTTTGAATTCTTTAACATCTGTGTTCTGTGATTCTCCAAGTTTAAGTAATGGGTATCGCACAAGAAAAATTAACCATTTCATGACCGTAATCTTGCAAACCTGCTGCTACAATGGTTTTAAAGCCTCATGTCTTGGACATCATTTGAGGTAGTGTCTTCAGATTGACAGGGTTATGTAAACACTGCATGTGACTTTACGTTTCTTGGGTACAGAGACAGTGACGTTGAGTCATGTTTTAGTATTTGGTAAACAGGTGTTTCATATGAAATTCTCAGTTCAGTTACATTACTGAATTTTTATTAAATTAATTCTATTCGATATGCCGTTCTCGCATTACAGGAATTCTTTGTGTTTTACAAAAACTCCTGTAGATTTATTTTTAGGTGTGTACCAGTAATTAAAATGCTTCAAGTAAACATTGGGGTAAATACTTACATTATACTAATAAAACATGCAAGATGAACAGTAACCATTTATACTAAACTGTTTCCCTGTTAAATACGGTATCCGAAAAGTATTCTTTCTGTGCTAGTTTCGTATGTATGTGCCAATTCACTCTCAGGATCTTGAGTTATTAGAAATATACAATTTTGTTTTGTAGTGCCTTTTAAAGAAATTCTTACCTCTTATTGATTTTATTAGCATTATTACTGATCTGGCTATTGTACTGAGAATCTTTCGGTTCGTCACTTGTTGTGTGTGTGTTTTTTTTTTTTTGTTTTTTTTAATATATAACTGTTTAGGATATGTATGTATTGTAAATATTTTTTGTTACTTTGACTAAGCTTCCAGTAAACTACTACCACAGCACCCTTGGAGACAGTTCAGAGTGCATGGACAGGAATGCAACACAGAAGTCATTTTAGAAATCAATGCCTCCTTATTTCAATGATTTCAATTATTCATAATGTATGTTCTGATAGCTTAAGGAAATTAGACTTGATAGTCTCAGTAGAGTTTCCAAGTAAAGTGTTTGAAATAAGCCTGTAAAATATATAGTTAGTAACTTCTTGTAACATATTGCCTACTGCTTTGTAATAGAGTCCATAATGAGAAGGCGGCACAATTGTTTGTGAGATTCTCAGTTTAACCATGTTCCTTTTAAAAAGGAAGTAAAACCCCATTAATTAATTAATCTTCTTTATTATGGTGTATTAATAGGGTGCCATTGTATGTTCTCACCTCTATATTGCTAGTATTTGTAAAACACCTTTCTGCCCAATCCATCAAGATGCTTCCTGCCTTGGGGACTAAAGTCAACTTTGCAGCTCAATGCCACAAACCTTAGCCTATTGTTGCCAGATTTGTAATTTTCATCGCTGAGTTTGTCTTGTTGTCTGCCTGTTTGTTTGGTGGGTGGATGTAAACACCCAAGAAGTCATTTAAAGAAGAAAAGCAGTGAATGCAGTGTTTTAAAACAGAGAACTTTTACCACAGTGACAAACTTGATCAATCTGTGCAAAGGGAATTTATCATTAGACATGAAGAGTACACACAGTAATGGGTGCTGGAGCATTTTACCATAGTACACCTTTTTGTGTTTTGTTTTATATTTTTAAGTGCAGTTTTATGTTCCTCTCTTTTGTTAGGTTTTCAGATCAGATTTTTGCACTGTAGGACGTGTGATTTACTTATCAAGAGCATTTCATATGTGTTTTTCATGTTGTTAAAATGCAGTATAGTGTGTGTGTGTTTTGTTTATGCTTTCTGTACAGTAGGTGGGCCTGAATTTGTGCATGCATGTATTTGCTTACGATTGTAAGTCGCCCTGGATAAGGGCGTCTGCTAAGAAATAAATAATAATAATAATAATAATCAAGCATTCAAAGTTCTTAAGGAAGATCAATCACAAGTAGCTAATTTTCTATATTCAGAAACTGTTTCCAGGTTCAAGTGATAGCTTAACAGAACTATACCCCCCCACCCCCCACATTGCTTTAGACCAACATTTCCCAATGTGGGGGTCACGGCAAGGTTTCTGATGGGTCGCCAAACAATCTAAAAAATATGACGTTTGGTGCACACTTTTAAGATGTAGTTTCACTATACAACTTATGCTTATATTCAAAATACATATAATTTGCATAGAAACCATTAGCAGTAATTATGTTAACAATGTATTGTTTTATCACCAGTCTTCTGCTTTAAATATAAGGTAACATTTGAAGTACGATTGCTTGGGATTTTGAAAACAGTTGTTAAAATGGATGCAAAATGAAAAAAATGACTAATCATACTTGCAGCTCCAAGAAATAAAACAAGCAGACAAAAAAACTTGCAATTACCATCGTATATTAGCTTCAGTTTTTCTTACATTGGTGACGAGGATGATCCACGTGTTCATGTGTCATTTCTTGTGAAGTACTGGCGCACGAAAGCCAAGGTGTCCAGATTGCATTGGGAAACCACACAAGTTTTTCCAGAAGAAAGCTGATCAATTAGCTGAACAGCAAGATGTTCTTAAAAATTCAGTCAAATGCACAGTTTGTTTTTACAAGAACGAGCAGTTCAATAAAATAAATTCAACAGTGGTGGGTCGTCAGCCGAGGCAAGTGGGCATGGCCTCACCAATAATTCCCAAAGGCAAACATTTTTTTTTGCATATTTGTATTATTTAATTGAAAAATATAAACACGTTTAAGCATATTAAATACATGTAAGTCCACAGAAGTGCTAGTGACATTATTTAAAAGTCTCAACTCGCCAGAAAGCTGGAACAGTGTAGTACTGCCGTGTGACGCACAAACCTTGGGTGCCTCACAAAGCTGCTTGTTACCATGGCAATTCGCCACATATGGTAACCACAGCTTGATGAGGCACCTACTGGATTTGGAGCAGTAAGAATGTGTGCGATTTTTAATTTGTTCAATAATGGCTTTAATTGAATCTGATCATTTATGCGACCTGAGGAAAATACATTTTACAGTAAGCTCCCAAGGAGAGAGACGTTCAATTGTTAAGGATGGCAGAATAACACTAGCACTGGAGATTTTCAAGAAAGACGGTAAATGAACGCGACAAGGAGTTCATAAAATGGAAGGCAGCGCTGTGAACGCGACAAGGAGTTCATAAAATGGAAGGCAGCGCTGTGAACGCGACAAGGAGTTCATAAAATGGAAGGCAGCGCTGTGAACAAACTATTGTTGGCCATGTTTCCTTCTTTCAACTAAAGACAAGTTTACATCTCTTAATGGAGTAAAACTAACAATTTCTTGCCACGACATGACAAGCTGCCTTGTTCGTTTTGAATTAATAATTTAGTGATATTGTATTTGTCTTCATAGCGTATGTTCTGCGCTGGTGTCACATATTTGACTTGTAGAACTAAATAGTACGTTTAAGATTCTGATTTGCCAATTGATTATAAAAACTGCAATTCTGTCAATTTTGTGGTGTTTACAGTGCTAATGTTTTTCTTTAATTGATGGGTGTATATTTTACATGGCAACGGCAGTCTGTTATTTGAATGCGTTCAAATTCTCTCAGCTGAGGCATATACGCAGTCAGCTGAAGAAAGTAAATTTTACTTTTAGTATGTTATCCATTGAGTAGGGGGAGTGGTAATAACTATTTTGTGATTTGTGCCTCACCTGTCAAAAAAGTCACGAGCCGCCACTGAAATGCAATAAACAATAACGAACACAGGATAAATAAAGGGTTTAATAAACAGTCAGGTAACACAAACAAAGCTAACAGTCTCTGACCTCTAATTAAAAAAAAAAAAAAAAAAACAAAAACAGCAGACTCTCTCCCAGAGCTCCAAAACACACACTTCACCCAGCCCCTCCCTCTGCCAGGCTTACATTTCGCTCCGTCGTGCGCGCTCCCCCAGTCACAGGCACGCATTCCTGTCACACCACCCATTATCTCAATGCACCCACATAGTCCATTAATCACCATGGGATCTCTCCTGCAAATTCATGTTTGCGATCAGCTGCAGTCCCAATGCCTGTGTGAAGGGGACCCTTAACTCAAAAACCTGGGCTGGCTGTCGTGTGAGAGAGTGTTCGCAGAAGTGGCACCCCCAGGCTTGTCTGCCTCGTTGTTACAATATGTTTAATACCATTTTTTTTACTAATGATTAATTTGATAAAATAAGTTTCTAGGTTGATAAAATGATTAAAGCCTGAATGCTTATCTAGCGTATTGTAGTTACAAATAAATTAAACCTCAAAATTTGTTTAAAATACTGAATTGTGAATAATTTTGCGCTGTGGGTTCATTATTCCTCTGTTCATTTGGGTCGCCAATCAAAAAGTTTGGGAAACACTGTTTTACCACACTATGCATATTTGAAGCCCTGAGATGCAGAATGCTGCTCCCACATCTCCCAAATTATAACTATCCCAAGAGCTATGTAGATCAGTGTTTTGCAGACACTGTTACACACACATTTCAGGAGAACTTATTTTATACAAGAAAATAAGTGAGGCAAGGTTGGATAGTAAATATGACTTTATATATTTTGTTTTACTATAGCTGATACAGCATAAGTAAATAAATAAATAACAGAATGTTTTTGAAGTTCATACTGCATAGTTATCAAAGTTTTTTTTTTTTTTTTTTTTTGGCGTAGAGCTCGCTGTCTTGTTTGCTGACTGCTGCATAATCCAGTTTATAGCCCGCCCGTCATATTTGTTTTCATCAAGTTGAATTTCAGAAAGTCAGAAGACAGTGACGATGTAATCACCATCTTCGTGTTTGGACCATCTTTCTTTTGTAGTATGTTTTGTAATTCATTTTCTGTTAAGTTACAGAATCAGTGTTCAGCCATTTTCTCTTGTTGTGAGGAGTGGAGATGAAAGATGTTCCTTTGAAAATGGGCATGCCTAACAGTGATGACAGTAACCAATCACATACAGATGGAGACTTTTGTCTGGTGGTGTAAGGATGTTATGGCAATAGTTCAATCTATTTTTGCTCCTATGATGAGGTTTTAACCAATCGCAGGCCAGAATTTCCGACCACTGATTTTGTCACTGTTCAATAGATAGAACCTCATTTACACACACCCCATTCATCCGCAGCTCCCTGACAAGTTTTATCTCTGGAATACAGTACATTATTGCCAATTTAGACTTACCGCCCGCGGTGTACACACACACGTAACAACGTATGCGTCAGTCTGAAACCTGCGGAGTCGACAAGAGGACAGCATTTTTTCAGATGGGAGGATTCGTTTCTTGGTATGAGCAGCAGAAGGATGACGATTCTGTAAAATTTGTTTAGTTAGTCCAATAAAAGGTATCGCATCTCCTTCTCTTTGTCTGTCTAATTACATCACTGAAATCCTTACACTGCCCTTTTCATATTTGTATCATATTTTTTTTTCTAGCTCATCTTGGTATGCATGCCAGCTTGCCTTCAGTCCGTATACCACAAAAGCCAACCTTCGCTTTTTGTTTTTCTTTCTCATGCGTCTCAGTTTCAAACAGTTCTGCAACCTTACTCTCCGGTTCACTTTTTTTTACCCACATTTTCTAACATAAATTCACAATGATCGCCATGTTTCTTAATGTACTTCTTTACAAAATCACTCAACTTTTCAGTTCGAAAAATTATTTGTTTAATTCAGAGCGTGCACCCTCTATTTAACAATTATCACAATCCCAAAACTGATCTGTGTAGTATGGTATGCGTGGTCCTGTCCTACTCAAACACAGCAATTTATACAAGAGGAACCAAAAATACCCCTTCCACTCACTACAAGAACTAACCACTTCCCCTTTACAGTCTGCCTCTGATCTCATCGTTCTATTTAAGTACAATAGCAACTATATACTCACTGTTTGAACATCTGGTGTACACTCTCTCTTAGTCAGGGTTTTTCAGGGTCCATGTCCTTGAAGTGGGTCTTTCCTTTGAAGGTCCTCTGGTCGGGTTCAGCTCCACCAGGCTTGGCTTGCCAATTGTAATAGGTTTGTTTTCTTCTTAAAAATAATAAATCAGTCTTCAGGTACTCTTCAATCAAAATAGTTTAGTTTAAATCAGGAAGAAAGCAATTCAAAGACAGTACAAAACTTAATCCCATGCAGAAGCTGCAGGTAAACCTACAGGTCTCGACAGGTAGTATTCGAGCTGCAAGTAAAAACCTACAGATCTCGATAAATGGAATCTTGTGCAACGAAATATAAGTTACAGTCATTAATATACAGGGCAGGTTACACCCCACAGGTAATGGAAATCTTCTTTCACCAATGAACAAAGTTGGCCCCCCTTTTATTGGAGGCGTGCCAGCCTGCGCCCCGTGACAGCACCTTTTGGCCAAAGTTTTGTGGATTTAGAACCAATTTTATTTTGGGTTTTATTTGTAGTTCGTACCAATGTAGAAGTAGAAACAACTCACACATAAACAAGGGTCATACGCTCGAGATGACAACTGCTCTTTGAACCATAAAAAACTGTTTTATATCATGACTCTCAGATATGCAGGCACCGTTTGGCTGCGTGCAACATTACGGAGCTACAAGGACAGGGCATCCTTAAGCAGTATATTTAAAAACCTTACATTAAATGGAGGACAATCGCACAGTGTTCAGAGACAGAGTTTAAATGATTTATTACTTCTTTACCATTTAAAGGGGCACATTAAAATTATTAAAATGTATATAAAAACTTAGATGATATTGTTTGATTTGTTTTTGCATACACTTGTCTTTGTTGGTTCCACCAAGACTCCTACTTTAGGAAGCAACAAATAAAGTGTGTTTTGCTGTGTTCAAAATGTATTTTTACAGGAAAAATACACTTTCATCATCAAAACTTATTTTAAGCCAATTTGGTGATGTGGCCTTGACCTGATGTGAACTGACACTGAGATCAGGACTGTATCAAATTTTCTTTAGACGATTCGGTCAGTAAAGGTGTTTAATGACAGTGTGAACACTTAGAGGTGATGATTAATTGGCCTGGGCACTTTGGGCTGGCTTTTGTGTGCCATAGAACATACTGGCCATCAGCTGGCAGGCATGCAGTCTTGTAAAGGGCTTTCTGCTTTGACATTGACCATATATCACTGCAGCTGTGTCCTTTGATTACTGGGAGGACTGGGAGGGCTTGCAGAGTGATTAATAGCCAGGATCAATGTTTCTGCCCAGCACATGACATTTGGTCACAAAGCAACCATATACTTATCCCCCTTCTCACAACGCTTAGGAGAAATGAAGGATGAGACCTGCCAATTTGTAGTTGAAGTGCTTCCAATTTATAAAATGAGTCAACTTTGACTGTATGAAATTATTCCCCATTGAAATAATTAGTGCAGCATTAAACACAATTAGAGCTAAAACTGAAGGAGTGTGCTTGCTGAATCCGAGCCCGATGACAGATGGTGTAAAGCTGGATATTTGGCTGGAGACAACATCCATGAGTTTATTTTGCTGAGGCACTGAAAAGAAGAATATGTATCTGAGGTTCATACCTGTAGTTCATTATTACAAGCAAAATATGCCACTACATTATGAAATGCTATCTTTTTTTTAATAATAGGATGTGATTATAATATTTTATTAACATATGATTGCTTCAATTATCTAACCCCCTCCCCATACACTATTGTATAGAATACATATTCTTTATGGAAAGTACAAAAGGGGGTCGGGGGTCGGGGGTCGGGGGTCGGGGGGGGGGGGGGGGTGCATGGTTCAAAAGCTTTAAAATGCTACAGCAGTTCACTGAGGTATTAACATTTGCAGTAATGCACAGACGGTGTGTAGTTTTGTCACTTGACCTCAAATGACCCTTGACAACGGCAGCCATTTTGGGATCACCATGCAGATTGACTGGCATTTAATCTACAATCATTATTCATATTGGAAGTCCCTATGCATATTCATGCCACATACTTTTGAATAGCAGGACAATGCACAATTAAAAATGCAGCAGCCACTATGTTATATACCCTCTTTTTTTATTGTAATGTAGAATGGTCTGAAACCACCAGAATTCTACTAGCTTCACTGGATTCAAACTCGTCGTAGCATTTTGGTTTTCTTTTAAAACTGTTCACTATTTCTTTAAACCAAAAAACAAACCAAGAAAACAAGTATAGTTTAAGTAAGGGATAACACATGACAGGGCGTGTCTTGTCTTTCATTTACATATGGCTGTAGTTGGGTTGGAGGCACGAAGTTGTATGTTAATGTAACACAACACCCAAGCCCTGGAGTGTGAAACTTATGAAACGGATGCAATTTTAAAATTAAAAAAAATGTTTTTTTTATTTTTGAAAATAAAATTAACAATTTTATTATATGTCCTTTCACTTTGGATAGTACCTCAAACAAGGTTCTATTTGTTGTAAACATTAAACTGGAGGTTTTCGACGTTTCCATTTATTGTAATTAATTAAAATGAATAATACCTCCGTGCTGGTCTCGATTGCTCCGTAAACCGAGCTGACATAACCCGCAATGTTAGTCTTGTTAGTGACCAAGCGTTTAAAAATGCCAGTTATGTATTTTTGTTGATAATGAAAAAGATACAGAAAAGGAGGCAAAGACAAAGTTCACTGTCCACGCATTACTACCACTGACCTGGAGAAGCTAATACACAAATACATGATTGGCATTTTTTAAATGCTTGGTCACTAACAGGCTATCATTGTGGTTTATGTCAGCGCTGTTTACGGAACGACTGAGACGAACATAACAAAGCTAGAAACTGAGTACTCTTGAGCAGCCGAATTACGCACTGAAGTATAAAATTCTCGTAACAGACAGTTTACATTTTCAAGACGATTTACCATTTCTTCATGTTTCATCCAATCATTAAAAACATCAGCTGCCCAAGAATTAGTTTTCTTCGATTTCATTAAGTTGTTGACTTGTTAGATCTTTGTCTTTTTTTGCTTTTTTTTTCTCAACGGAGGTTTTGCTGCTTGTAATTCTAGCCACTTTTCTACTGTCATGCCTCAGAAAAGATGAAATGTGACTAAAGGAATGTCACTCATTTTTTAAAACTTTTAAAAGACCTCTCACAACAATGTGTATATTTATTGCAAGTTTAATTTGTTGTATATTGATCATTTATTAATCGAACTGTGCTTCGTCAAAAATAAGTTTCGCCATGCATTGTACTATTTTACTGCATGGTGAAAAAAATCCTCAACATCCAATCACCGTGCAGCTTCCAAACACTCTGTTTTATAAGTAAGGGATAACACACGACAGGGCGATTCATAGCCTGATAACCATAGGCCCACCATTCATTTCTAGGGTATTTTTTCAAGGGGTGTTTTTGCAGATAGAACCATGTAATTTAATAGTCAATATATTTTGTGATACATAATACCATCTGACATTTTAATTTTTTTTTTTTTTAATTAAACACGGAGGTAAACTATAGTTGTCAAATATGTGTTTCTGCTCGTTCTCTGTGATATTTTTCATGCAACTGTACTTGCATGAATTTTCACAATCTTTAAATGCAGCTACATGCTTTCCTTTCCTGCATACTATGTATGCCTTTCCTTCCTGGCAGAGGTATTATTTTTAACTGCATTCCATTCCTGTGGGTTTGCTATGGTGTTTTTTTTTTTGTTTTTTTTTACCTTTTCTTATTAGTCCTTGCATCTAAACTGCTCTGTAAAGATAATTTTGCATTGGAATGCTGTCACTGGTGCAGTGGCTGCGGGGACCCCTGCTGTGAGCTACTCTCTAAGTGTATCTGCTCTCTGATTTGACTGAAATATAAATTGTATGTATCGGAATGTAATTAAAATTATAACAACCTTTTCTGTAATCTGTGAACTACATATACCTTAAAACTTACAATATGGTATTCAAAAACTGAGGGGAAAGCAAATTTAGTTAAACGTAAAGAAAATAGTTATATCTATTTTTATAATTAGAGACCTAGTTCTGTATGTGAATATTTAATACTGTTATTACAGAATTGATGACTTGGTTTAATAAGTCAGGTTTATTAAGCTAACTTGGGAGTATGCTAAGGTTTAAATAGTCTTCTTGGGCTCTCTCTTACTCATGCTTGCTGTCACTTTTCTGCCTTGATAAAAATAAACTAAAAATCAATTGTTAAGCACCCTTTCCAGACCTAACAACCCAAACCATCTCTGTATGTATTAACTTCTTTTTTAGAATATACCTGTAATCTATTAACCTGATTTAATAGTGTTCAGAACTTCATTAAATGGCAGCATTATGTTGTGGTCTGCTTGCCAAGATTGCTAGATCTGGTCTGGTGACACTGTTCTTAAAGACTTTGGCTGTTCAGCTGGTAAGGGGATTTCTGATTGGTGGAGATGATGGTGCAAGATAAATCCCTGCTGTGTGCATACTGTAGCATTGTAAGAATAGACGCACCACATTTCCTTCTCCTTTCACAAACCTTATTGAATTTTAACCCCATCAATGCTTTGGTAATTAAGGTTTCCTAGACTACCGTAGTATTCCAGCCAATCACAGTTGCTATGGCTTTCCATTGGTTTCAAATGTAGTGTTAAATTAGATAAATGCACTGATGTGTTGCTGATGATTATTTAAGTCTTGGCATATCAAAGGCAGAAAACTGGTCTATTTAATTGGTTTGGGTATTTCTAATAAGGGCTAATGGCTATCAAGAACAAAAATAAAAATCTCTTCTAATTTTCCTACACCGACTGGCCACAATATGTACATCTGTGGGCTAGGTCTGTCCAAGTTGTGCTTTCTGGTGCTCGTTTGTCTGCTTCGCCATTCCAGGAACACCTGGGAGACTGCCTTGATGGACACTATCATCCTCTTGTGAAGTCAGAGAGATTTTTTAAATCACTCTATTTATTGCTAACAATAATAATTAGAATAAATGTGTCAAGTTCTTTTCCACTTTGTAAAACTGACAGTTAACAAACGTAATCCCTTGTATGTGGTTGAGTATAGATGAATTACTGATGTAACATCCTTATGCAGCTGGGATTATTGCTCCAAAAATACATTAGAAGCAGCATGGCAACTTCTTTCCCAGTGTGTAATTCTGACATTTTACAAACTTGTCAACATATTATTATACGCAGATTATAGTTAGGCATAACTAAGTTGTGACAGATTCCAAAAAGCTGTCTTGCATTTGTTGCGGAAGCATGAAGATACTGAATGCTGAATGCTGAAACAGTGTTTGTTGTGTTGGTTTATATGAAATGTAAGGTTTTTTTAATTTTATTTTTATTTTGTATTCATTCCTTTTCACCGATTTATTTCTGTCTTGGTGTCATAAATGAATTACTATAAACCCTTCTTTATGTATTGGTGTACATGTACTTCTGAATGAAATTCTGGTAACAGTGTATTAGCACAGAAAAAATAAAAAAATTGCACTTACTGTTTTTTGAGGCCTTCGTTAACACCATCTGTACATATACTGAACTTCTCAGTGGAACTTGTAAGAAAATAATAATGGATCTGACAACTTTATTTTTTGACAAGTAAACTACCAAGAGGGAAGTTAGATGGGTGTTTTTCTTAATTTTAATAGACCTGAACAAAAATAACTGAATTATTGAATGTTTTGCTTTTTCATGCAGCTTTGCCTGTATTTCCAGTGGGGTGTACTACCACCTTAACCATCAATATCAAAATAGCTTACAGAAGATGAAGGTTAACATTAATATTAGATTGAGGGAATTACAGAGGGGTGTCCAAATAAACAGTAGTTTCAGTTCAATAAATTGGAATATCTTTATCTGAAACTGTTGTTGGTTCCCTAAAACAATTAAGTTGTTCTTAAATGTATAGTCTTATATCAAGTGCCATTATTGCTTACATTTGTCTCTGTTGTTAGGCACTTCGGTCTGTGCATATTTATGATGAGGGTACAGCTGCCTCATATATACAGTTGCTGTTGTTGTTATTCCCAAAGGACCGACCTTGTTCTATTGCGCACTGCTACCATGTGGAAGAACAGCAGAATACACTTAATAAAACAGCCTGTGGCATATTGCCTGGGGATTCACAATCATATTAGCATATATTTTAAAAGATAAATCCAGTTTAGTCTTGTGGTTTGAGTGAAGACTTCGCTACTGGTTCTGTACCACGTGACCTGCTGGAAATGTGACACATCAGTGACACTATCGCCATGAAAAATGTTTTGGAGAGTAGATGTGGATTACGCCATACGTTGGGCCTAGTCACAAATCTTTTTAGTTATTTAAAGAATGTGCTGTCAGAGTCAACCTTTATGGATTAAAAATAAATAAATACTATTGGTCATTGATATCAGACTGGATTTAACTTTTGTAAGTGAGCCAGGGTATAACTAATCAGCAAAACCATTACTTATTGAGCACGCTTGGCAAGGATTACAGCATTTATTGAGACCCAAATGTGCTCAAGAAGATACATTTGGCTTCACCAGCTTACTATTTTACACTAGTCTATTTTACACTAGAGCTTAAACAAGAACATGTACAGTACTACTAATTAATTGACGGGTGCAGTATTACAATGGAATATATTCTCAAAGCTTTTTATACCAATTTTTATTTAGCTTTTTTTTCTTTTTAGAAAGGAAAAATATGCCCAATAAAGTTGGCTAATCCTAAATTGGAAGCCGGGTGTAGCAGCATCAGCATTAGGTTTAAGTTCTATCATGCCAGGGATTCTGCTGTCCTCCTCCTGTAGGACTGACTTGACTGCCCATGGGACGAGGGATCTTGATTTATTATGATCTACCAAAAACCTGTTTTAAATAGTTTTTTATTTTACTGAATCCAGACTTCAAATTGTGGTATTCTGCTAAAGCTTAACTTATGCCTTAGCCATTTTTTCCAAATGTCTCTCTTTGTTCTAATTTGAGGTTTGCACGTGGTTTCTACGCTGCCTTTCTGCACAGGGCACAGCTGTCCGAAGTTTTATTTTTACTGCACTTGCCAACCTGGCATTGGCGTCTCTTTCAGCTCTCGGCGGGGTTGCCAGCTTCAGCTGTGGGTACACGCTTGGCAGTCTCCCTCTGTTCCAAATGCTTCTTACGAAGTTCCTGTGCTAACTGTAAAATATATTCTCTCCTTGGTAAATTCTTCTCCGTGCATTCTTTGTAAAGTACCCAGGAGTTGATGGCTGCTAGGTCCAATACATTTTAAAACGCCTGAAAAGGCCACAGTCGGGAGCCAGCTTTCACGGAATACTTCCGTGCCATCTGATCCAAAACATCAACTCCATATTTTCTTGCATGGTAAAACTCCACCGTCTCTGGTATTTATTTTCACTAGTCCCGATACTAACTGACTGACCAAAACAGCACGGCTGGCAAACAAGTGCCAGCCTTTGAAAAGGCTGATTGAAAAACAATAGACTGTCAGTCATTCACTCAGGCAGAGAGTAGAGACTAATCTGATTACAGCTAAACACATTGTGGACTGGTAAATAAAAATAATAAAGTAGAATACCGTTCTGTATAATCAAAATACAGTTGTTTTCTGTGTGGCCGTCAATGTGACTGCTCCCGGGGCTTTTAGGTATAATGTAATATATCTCCTTTATTTCTGCACTCCCGCGTTTCATGCTTTGTGAGAATATTTAATGCATACGGACAGAAAGGTACATGAACGTGCAGCCCCATATGTGTTACACGACTGGAGAAAATTACATTTTAAAACCAAAAACCGCCAAAATGACTGCCGCGGGGTTTCTAGTGTTAAGCAAATATCATCCCATATCCCAACATTTGTAGCCTGGCTGATAAACAGAGATTTGATATAGGCATAATTGTGGAGTAAACATAGTACTTTGGAGTCGGTGCTGATTGAAAACCAAGCAGTAATTAAAGCAGACCAGTTGATCATTTTGATATAGTTGATAGTAGCATTTAATCACGTTAGTTGAACATAAACATTCTCATATCAAAAATGCAATGTAGGGTTAAGTTCTGTAATACAGTATTTGTTGAATAAGGTGCTTTATACAGTGTTCATCTTGTTCATATCTCTTGTATCTCTGGTACTATTTGTTTCACCAAATTAGATTCAGGGAATGATCAGATTGGACGCTCCAGGCCGTCTTTGATTGTCGCACATTTTTAACTGTAAGTTGATAAGCCACAAACATGCAATTGGCTGGCCAATGAAATGCTATATATTTTGACGAAACTTGCTAAGCCCCTTCTTTAGCACGTGTTATTGAGTGTATCAGAATCTGGGAGTACAGTACTGTATATGGAGGCTGACTGTCAGGCGAAACCATCTCTGTATGTCTCACCATGCTTGAGAAGGAAACGAAAGAACAAGTTATTTAGAACTTATCAGATGGTACAGTGCCTATAGAAAGTCTGCACCCCCTTGAACTTTTTTCACATTTTGTTGTGTCGGTGCCTCAGAGATTCATGCATTTAAATGAGGATTTTTTTCCACACACCATACTTCACACTGTTAGGGGGGAAAAAAGCTTTTATTGACAAAAAAATGATATATTAAAAATACAAAACTGAAAGATCATAATTGGATAAGTCTCCACCCCCCTGAGTTAATACTTGGTGGAAGCACCTTTGGCAGCAATTACAGCTGTGAGTCTGTTGGGATAGGTCTCTGCCAACTTTGCACACCTAGATTTAGTAATATTTGACCATTCTTCTTTACAAAACTGTTCAAGCTCTGTCAAGTTCCTTGGGGAGTGTTAATGGACAGCAATCTTCAAGTCATGCCACAAATTTTCCATTGGAATTAGGTCGGGACTCTGACTGGGCCACTCAAGGACATTTACCTTTTTGTTCCTTAGCCACTCCAGTCTAGCTTTGGCTGTGTGCTTTGGGTCGTTGTCATGCATTGTTAATGCTCAGCTCTCAAAGTCAAATTTGTATTGTCACTCCTGTGTAAGCTTTTAGTGTGTTATTGATTTGTTATTACTGTATTTGGAACTGTCCTTGTAAATGTTGTCGGTGAACTTCCGTCCCAGTTTCAGCTTTCTTGCAGAGGGCAGCAGGTTTTCCTCAAGGACTTCTCTGTACTTTGCTCCATTCATTTTCCCTTCTATCCTGACAAGTGCCCCAGTCCCTGCCGATGAGAACCATCCCCATAACATGATGCTGCCACTACCATGCTTCACAGTAGGGATGGTGTTCTTTGGGTGATGCACTGTGTTGGGTTTGCGCCAAACATAACGCTTTGCATTTAGGCCAAAAAGTTCCATTTTAGTTTCGTCAGACCACAAAACTTTTTGCCACATGGCTACAGAATCTCCTGAGTGTTTTTTTTGCATACTTCAAACGTGATTCAAGGTGGGCTTTCTTGAGTAATGGCTTCCTTCTTGCCACCCTACCATATAGGCCAGATTTGTGGAGTGCTTGGGATATTGTTGTCACATGCACACTTTGACCAGTCTTCGCCATAAAAGCCTGTAACTCTTGCAAAGTTGCCATTGGCCTCTTGGTAGCTTCTCTGATCAGTCTCCTTCTTGCTCGGTCATCCAGTTTGGAGGGACAGCCTGATCTAAGCAGGGTCTTGGTGGTGCCATACACCTTCCACTTCTTAATAATCGTCTTGACCATGCTCCAAGGGATATTCAAGGCCTTTGATTTTTCTTATACCCATCCCCTGATCTGTGCCATTCAACAACTTTGTCCCAGAGTTCTTTTGAAAGCGCCTTGGTGCTCATGGTTGAGTCTTTTGCTTTGAAATGCACTACACAGCAGAGGGAACCTACAGGAACTGCTGAATTTATTCTGAAATCATGTGAATCAGTACAGTTTAACACAGGTGGAGGCCACTTAACTTGGTGTGTGATTTTCAAGGCGATTGGTTACACCTGAGCTAATTTAGGATTGCTATTACAATGGGGGTGGACACTTATCCAACCAAGCTATTTCAGTTTTTATTTTTAATTAATTTTCTACAAATTTGTAGAATATTTTTTCACTTGGAAGTTATGGGGTAGGATGTGTAGATAAATTAAGAAAAAAAAACAATTTTAATGCATTTTAATTCCAGGCTATAAGGCAACAAAAGGTGAAACTTTTGAAAGTGGATGTAGTCTTTCTATAGGCACTGTATATGGAGACACTCCACCTGTCTGTCACACTTTTGTTTTTAGATGTATGTAGAGATCCTATTCAATTGTGATAAAACGGTTGGATATCTATGTATCTTTATGTATGTCAAACTTTTTAAAATGCCCATAGAGTGTATTTTGGTCGGATGAGTTTACTGTAAAGTGACTCGTGATAAGGTGGTGGTAGTAGATACTAAGAAACTGCTGAATAGTGATTTTTAAATCATATTCCACTCAGTGATTATAGCTGGGTGGTTAGCTACATCCTGTCTTGCTTCCTTTGCTTTTTAAGTGTGTAATTCTAATAACAACAATAGGATGTAATGTTAATTATACTGTGTGTCTCCACCAAAAGGCCACAAGGTATAGTAATGTTGTAATTTCCTAATTTGCATTTGACATGCCTAACAATAGGTTTAGTGAACCTTCACATCCTATAAAGTTAAACCTGTCGTTTGTTCACGTCTTTTAGGATAACAGAGCAAAGATAGGTAGCATAATGTCAAGTTGGTTTTGATTCATTTAGGGGTAAAAAATAGTCTAAACTTTCCGTAGCTGTCAGAATCTGTGAACAGCAAGTAAAATGATCTTCACAGCTGGTGTAAAGGTCAATGTACTTTTATCTGTCAATGTTAAGAAACCATAAAGAAGAGGCGAAATCAATCTGTCAATTTTGCTGTTACTTTCTTAATATAGACTACATAGAACAATATAAAATGAAAAAAATCATCTATCTTTTTTGTTGTTGATGCTTGGTTTACGCAAGAGTTACATTTGTAAGAGTACAGATTGATCAAGCCCGTTTTTGTTGGTGGTTTTTAATTTAGGTTAAATGCATTGTAAGAGTATGTTACTTTATTAAAAAAATATATATACATACATTTTTATTAAATTACACATTCTGTGTAATTACAGTGCTCTTTACTTCACCCTAACCCAGAACGTCATGAATTTAGACTAGTTGTGTGTTTATAAATGCAATGGATGCCTCCCAGATTAGAGGGTCATTTGCCTGATATTTCTGTTTATAAGTGTTGATTCCTGTGTGTTGCCTGCAGGCTTAACAAGAGACAGGTCCTGAGTTTAACAAGACTGGTCTCACAACGTTGTGCTGTGTCGATTGTCAAGGCACGGTTCGCATGCTGAGACATGATAATCTGCCAGTGCTGGCTCTAGTAATGGCTGGAATAAATAAAGGGCTCAGTCAGATGAATAGGGATTAGATTGAGCAAACTCCTCAATCACCAAGCAAGTGATTTTATAAAGGATTAGCACACTCCAGCAAATATTGATTAGTAATCCGCTACTTAGAAAAATGACAGAATACTTACACATGCTGTACGTAGAGTGTATACCATTTACATTTTAATCATTTTGTTGTCAAAAATTGACAGTTTTAATTTCAAATATTCATTTAAAGGCAGTCAAGAGTAATTGGCCTTGAAATATTTAGCTTTAAAAAAAATAAAATAAAAAGTTATGTTTACAAGCAACTAAAAACAGCCGTTAGTATTGTTTGTGCAATTGTTGTGAGGCAGCTACATGAAAATACATATCCTAATAAATATTTGTGTTAATGATTCTTTCCATTTTCTAAGATCTGTCATTCTATATATTCAAAGTTTAATGGAAACGGCAACTTGGGAATTATATGATTCTAACAAGCAGTCAGATAGTTGTAATGTTCTTTGTCATGCTTCACTACAGATTCTGTATCAAGCGTACTTTTAATGCTATGGAAACCTTTAAATCCAATACATGTATAATCTATTTATGTAACAGTTGGCCATGCACCATGCATTTACTGTCCTTTACCGTGGAGTTTTCTTTGCCATGCTATTCTGTTTTAGCCTTTTCACCATGTTTAACTACATATTTTGACCATAAGTACCACCCGAGAAATTTAATGTAATACAATGTTAATGCTTGGAGTTGCTGTAGATTTTTGATAACTCAGAAGAGATACATTGAACAGAGTATAAACAGTTTAAAAAAAAAAACAAAAAAAAAAAAACACACACATTAAATCACATTCAGCGTGCAGTTCCTTTTTATTAAAAAGAATAATAATAATAAGATGCCTTGACCAGACTGCACCCAGCTACCTCCAGACCCTCATCTCTCCCTACACCCCCACTCGACCTCTCCGCTCCGCCTGCACTAGAAGACTAGCTCTACCTCCGCTACGCTCCCCTGCCTCCAGAGCCCGCTCCTTCTCCACCCTTGCTCCACAGTGGTGGAATGACCTTCCTACAGATACCAGGACTGCCCAGTCCCTGACCACATTCCGGCGCCTCCTCAAGACTCACCTCTTCAAAGAGCACCTGTAGAACTCCTCTGTTTGTATCCTGGGACACTATCACCCTTCATGTAAATGTGCTTTGTTTTGCTCTTATCTGCCCCCTATTTTACTGCATTTAATCCTGTACTTCAGAATACTGTAATCTGCCAAGTGTTTAACCTGTAGTACTTTGTATTTAATCACATCCTGATGTAACTATCACTATTTAATCATATCCTGATGTAACTATCACTATTATCTGCTGTATTATTGAATTGTGGTTTGTCACACTTGTACTTTGCTTGAACAAAAGTTATTGTATTTCTTGCTCTTATTGTATTACTTGTATTGTAACACTTGAAATGTATTTGCTTACGATTGTAAGTCGCCCTGGATAAGGGCGTCTGCTAAGAAATAAATAATAATAATAATAATAATAATATTCAGATATATTTGAAGTCCCCATAGCATTGCAATGAAAGTGTTGAAACCCTGGTTCTCAATGGTTGCGTTTTAAAGTGGACAAGTACCCTGTGATCAGATCTTAATAAATCATCGTATTTATTTACTGCTAATGAAGACGGAGTAACACGACGCTGATAAGTCTGTGAACTAATGTTTGTCTGCTGACACGTGTCGGGGGGGGGGGGGGGGGTATGAAAAGGTGATAATGTTTTAAATAAGAAGTGATAGTTCACTGCATGGCTCCATGTGCTTGGTGACACATTTGTGCCAGGCTGTCATATTGTAGATCTGCGCAGAAGGTGGTAAGGGACAGCACAAGCCTTTCCCAGCAGAATAATAAATGCAATTTAAAATTGATTTTAAGCAACTTGGAATTAGCTACCTAATGGTAAAGTATGAAAAATGATTTCTGTTTTAAATAAATAAATAATAATAAAAAAAAATATTTGAACTCTACTTTCACTTCATAAACCCTGTTCACGCTACTGGGCTGGCCCAGGGCCGCGCATATTTAGGTCTGCAACCATGTTCACATTTGCGGTTTAAAGTGCGTTCACATATATGACAGAAAAGCAGGCCTAAAATTGGGCCAATTGCTTTTTTTTTTTTTTTTTTAAATGGAACAATAGGCTGCACTCAGAATGCTGTCTGGATATACAGTAATCCTTGACTTGTAGCAAGTGTTTCTTATTAATATATAGTTTTTTCAGTGCAGCACAGTAGCAATTGTATGATTTTTTATTTATTTATTTACTTATTTATTTATATGTGTGTGTGTGTGTGTGTATATATATATATATATATATATATATATGTAAAGGCCGGCCTTGGTCCTGGATTGCAGGCCCTGGGCCACAGTGAAACAGTGGCCTAAATCTAGGCCAGCTGTGGGCCGACTTAAATTGCAAGTATGAATGGGGTCATAGTTACTGTGGTGCAAGTGTTCCTGATAGCTAAGATAATTTGTGTGACATGATACAATTGAAATGCACTGGTGACATTATCTATAAATGTACTTTATCTATATTGCATCCATACACTGGCTCAAAAAATAACTAACAATGTTACCCTAGGTGTCAATATCCAGAGTTTTATGTAGTATCTTTACTTTTAGTTCACAAAAAATACCTTTCTTTGAATGTCTGTACCACTTTTTAAAGCAACTAACTCACCTAAATATGGAAAAACTATTTAGCTAGCCAGTGGACTGAAAACATGATGATTTGTATCAACTCTTTGACATCAGCCTTTATGTTCTGCTCCTGTGAAAGTTATAAAGATTATTTTAAATCTGTTTCCATTTGACTTGTTAATGTATGCACTCTGCAGCTGTATTACCTGGCAAGGTAACAATTTACAATTTATCTGTGCTGTGTATGGCTGTGAACTTTCGCTGTAAATGTGTGCAGTATAAAATCAAGTGTGTCTCCTATAAACAACAAGAACAATACATTTATGAGATTTCATTCCCATACCAAGTTTCACTTTTAATTAGAGTCATCAAAGTTCTAGATATGTTGAAATAAGACCTGCCAAATCCAGGATATTAACCTTAAACTTGAACCTTGGCACATGGGTTCAATTAAATGATCATTATTTGTTTGTCTAATTCTGGATCAAATGCTGTTAATGATCTGCTAAAAAAAAGTGAGTGCAGTTGCGAAGGGAGTAGTCCATTTGTAAGAGATTTGTTTTTAGAAGCTGCGAAGATGATTTCAGAGGGAGTTGTTGTTAGCTACGTAGGTTGCAGACAACTGTGGAATTGGAGTTTAGTGGTCCTTTATGTTTGAACTGCAAGGGGCAGTCAGTCCAGCTTGATCAAAGCATTCCCACACTGCAAGCACAAGCCCTTTATGTTTGCACTCATACCTCGTGGAGCCTTCCTAGTGTACTGTTAGTGCATGTTGTTGAACTCTAATGAACTGTAGGCTAGTGATGAGCGATTAATAGAAAATACGGTTCATTTCTGATTTTATTAAATTAAACACCAAAAGCGACTTCGAACGATTAATAAACTGCACAATTTCGATCGATTATTATACTATAAAACATCATGTTTTCTTTATGGTCACTCATCATAAAAGTTACTTCCACATCTCCTTTCGATTCCAGCGGTTCGCATCAGGAAACCACAGAAGCTGCTCTCACTCTGGGATTTGTAGTGCAAGAATCTCGAGACCCGCCCTCCTGTAAAGCTCCCATAATGCATACAAAACAGCGTCACGTACAAAAACATACAGGGAGCATAGAGTATCGGAACTCTTCATTATAAATACTTGTCAGAGAAAGAAGTTGAGCGAGTGTTTAAATACTGTAAGTTCATAAAATACAAACTATTTTTATTTTCTTAACACATTTATCAATCACCTTATTAATGACATGTCATTCCGCAAGAGAAAAGCGGCAGATGTTAAATTATAGAAATATAGGGTCAGTCCATGTCCGATCAATCACCCTCGAAACTGAAGCGAAGGTTCATGGATCTTGATATGAATATGTATCTAAGTTATTGTATTGTTTTACTGGGACTTGCACTTGTATGTATCTTTTATTGTTGACTCGTTTTCTCATTTTAGTTTAGTCAGCGAGACATGTTAATAAATTACATTATTTTTTAAAATTCATGAACAAAAATGTTTCAAATTACTATTTCTTGTATTACTTTTCATGCAATATTATTAAATGAAACGTAATACAACAAAGAATGGCAACCTGAAACAAAAGATTATAAAAATACCTGTAATTATTAATTACTGACAATTATTTTTGTGATATTTTGTTTCAGGTTGCCATTTTTTTCTTATATTACATTATATGTAATGAGTTAATAAACTTCCAGCCTATTATTATTATTATTATTATTATTATTATTATTATTATTATTATTATTATTTTCTGTTATGCAGCATTATCAACCCTAGAGAGTTAGGGATTCAAAAGAGCTTAAGAGAAGATTTCAGGCAGTTGAGAGCAAGAGAGTGCTTTGTCAGATTGTGTGTGCTTTTCTTTATTTAAAAATGGGTTATGTAATGGTAATGTTTATGTATTTGTTATGCTGTTTTAGTAGTGACTTCAATATATGCATACTGTATGTTTTGTATGTTTTGTAGGTTTGAAAGTGCTGTTGAAAACAATTATTGAAGTTTTATTGTAGTTTGTAATTAGAAATAAAGAAACATTTAATCAAGAAACTTTTTGTAACTTTTTTCCCCTAAGAATGATGTTATTAGAATAATCAATAATCGTAATCACAATCAGGATTATTTTCAAATATCGACTCGATAATCAAATCGACTTGTAAAAGTGATAATCGCTCCTCACCACTATAGGCATACCCAGCACAACTCTACACTCTGTTAATGCTCCTAAGGTAAAGATTTGAGCGTATTTTATAAATTGTGTTCTAGTCCTTAAGAACCTGTACATAAAAAATATGGTTGTATGTATTGTAGGAGCTGTATCATTAATCGTACCTTAAAATCTAACTGGATGCTTAAACAATAATTTCATGTACATACACTGTATACAACGCTATGTTTTACTTAATCACACACCCCTCATAAATATGCTGATTGCTTTTTTTTTTTTAGACAGACATAACCGTCATCAAAGAATGTTAAGTACTCCAGAAAAAAGAATCCATGTATTTTTGTGAATCAATTAACAATTCATGTAAAAAAAAAAAATAGAAACCCTGCCGGACTGCCCTCCAGGTAGGGCCCCATTGAGGTCTCAATTGATCTAAATAGTGGTGGATCTAAAGTTGAAAAACTCGGAGATACCATTACATTACACTTGCATTATTTCCTTGCCTTTGCTTTATTATTATTATTATTATTATTATTATTATTATTATTATTATTATTATTATTATTAAATCCTTCCCATTTCTAGTTTCTTGTTTAAAAACCTCCAGTACACTTGGCATTTGAAAAGTGTAATAACTGAGCTTGAAGACTGTGGGTGATCATTGATCACCCATATTAGTGTTTATAAATGAGAAACTTGGAACTGAAGAGTGATTAGGTCCATAGAATAACTTTACTTGATGTGTTTTTCTAAATAGGTTGCATTCATTGGCTTATTTTTAAATCTTATGCATGTTGCCTTGGTGGCATACTTTGTGCAGGAATGTATTCCATATAAAGACTGTTTACAGTCCAGAAACAAAGTTCACTTCTGTATAATGTTTCACATGAAGTGTTTGTGCCAATGAGTGAGAGAACTTAAGCATTCTTTTGGTAAGACTCAGAAAAGAGCAGCTGATTCTTGCTTGGCTTACAGTAACTTGAGTACTTTCCCATGCTTTACAGATTGTTTAGAAACACAGCTGTAATTTGAAAATCAAATTTAATAGAATTGAAAAATCAAGGAGCCTCATTGATGTGTCTTTATTTTTCTTGCTTTCTTATAGCCTAGTAATGGGAGTTGAAATACTCGGCTACTGTACCAGTAACACAAGTTTAAAAACAATTGTTACTTGATCGCTCCATTCCTCCAGTTTAACCCAAAAAATAAACAGGTGTTGGGTTACTACTGAACAGTACACTAATGGCTCTAAAAGAGATTAAGTGAAGGCAAGTAAGGATCTATTCATTTTAGATTTAGATACACAAGAGTAGATAAACAATCAAGTGCTGTATTTGGCAAGAACAGATGTGCCACATTATACAATACAGGTAAAGGGTGGTTTTTTTTTTTTTTAATTAAATGAGCATTATATAGATTGCTCACTAAGAACTCCGAGTCAAGCTGTTCTTTTCAGGGTTCATGAAAACTAGATAACGATGCATACTGTAAAGAAAAATAATGTAATGTATAGAAAGCAAACATTGTTCATGCTTAAATGAGGACATTACACACAATGATCATCTTTCGTTCAGCTTCTTTGGTTGCAGGTACTATTCTCTGCCATTGTAAAACTGCTCTGGTTTCCTTAGTTATGGGTAACCTGTTAACATTTATTCTTTTATATTACTTTTCAGCAGCACACCAGTCACCTCCAGTTTCAGCCCAAGATCTACAATCAGTTTTTAAGGCAGGATACCTAGAAAAGCGCAGAAAAGGTAGGAAATATGTTTTACCAGTGTGGTGAATTGGAATGTTATATAACTTTAAGTTGTAATGTATTAATTTGAAATAACTAATTTAAATATATACAAAACAGTCAATTGTTTGCTTTAACGCCCTAGAACAGCTGGAACAGAATTCGATTTTAATCTTCTGCTGTACCTGCACTTCTCTTTCAGATCACAGCTTCTTTGGACCTGAATGGCAAAAGCGCTGGTGTGCTTTAAGCAACCACACCTTCTATTATTTTGGAAGTGACAAAGGTATTGTAGATTCATTGCATCTGATACTAATTTGATACTGTAAAGAATGTTGGTGTGAAAAGAAAGTGAAGAAACTCAACATGGCCTGTGTTAAAACCAAGCGTCGTGCAGACTCACACCTCCAGTTCTCTTGGCATTACTTTATAGGAGTCTACTGTTCATCTCCAAAGGTGTGTGTGTGTGTGTGCGTGCGCGAGTCTCTTGCGTATTTATAAAACATGGTATGCTAAATTTGTTGGTTACCATGTTGAAGGTATAGAGCTGTATTGTATGATTCTCTGTCAAGTTCCATTACAAGTGGTGGTTTATGAAAATGAACTGTTTCACTGCCACATTGTCTAAATCAAGTTTCAAAATGGTCATTATCCAATTCTGCTGCCATTATGGTTCATTTTTATTGACCACTGACCATACCAGCCATATTACAGTTACAAACCAGAAAAATGCAATGTTTAAAGATGCAATCTGTGTGGCGTCTCTGACTCACCGGGTAGAAACGCAGCCGTGTGGTGTGCAGGGTTAGCCATACAACACAGGTTCACGTCCTGGCTGTGCGAAGTAGCTGGTCTTCTCTGGGGATTCTGACGGGATAGTCGGGGATGGTTTCCCCTCATCGTGCTACAGCTGACATTTCCGGCCAGGTGTCTAGTAAGTTGCTTAGTAACCAGTTTAGGGGTCCTTTAAAAACAGCTTCGCAAATGTCGCCTTTCTATCATTATCAGTCGCACGTTTACTTGGTTGCTTTTTAGTAAGGCTGTGATTAAGTCACGGGGATTCCGTGATTTTAGTAAAGAATATTGAACTTTACCAACACAAACTTGAAATTCCACCTTAACCAAAAAAAAAGAAAAAAAAAAAGCTTTTTTCACAGTATTGCTAATGATGTTGAACTAGCTCAGTTGCCTTTGCAATTTAGCCGTTCACACTTTCAATTTTTTCAGCGCTGTCAATTGATTTAAACAATCATGCAGTGCAACGCTACTGCCCGATTTTGTCACCTGCAGCTGCATTTTTCAATGCTCGTCGGGTTTTAGACCCAAATCAGGCGAAGTATCGAAGCATAGCTGAGAAGTGTTTGAGGCCATTCTACTGTTTGAAGAAAACTGTGTAGCACAGCGTGAATACCGTGCTTACTGTGAAATTGTCGGTGAAATGAAACGCGACTTTTACCAGTTCTGGAAAAACATTCCCAACTCCTTGCTGTAATAATTTTCTGCATAAAAAAATGTACTTCGGAATGACCGGCCCTCCAGAAAGGCATCAAATGTACTACATATTGTATCAGAATAATATGTAAACAAACAAACCAAAACGTAAAATAACTGCAAACAGTACCACAGCAGAAGCAACAGATGCACACAAAGTCTCACCAAATGTTATGTAAAAAGAACATTTTTGTTTATAGTTGTATATGATGTGAAGCTTACCAATTTACAGGATTAAAACTTGAACCTGATGTTGTGAAAAGCATACTAAATACATATTTAAATTAATTTTCTCTTTTTCCTACTTCTATAGACAGACTAATTTTATGTTTATGTAGGTACTATATATTGTATTTAAAAAAAAAATATATATATATATATATACAGTACTGTGCAAAAGTTTTAGGCAGGTGTGAAAAAATGCTGTAAAGTAAGCATGCTTTACATGTGTGCAGAGTACAGTCGTAAACAAAAATACATTTTAAGAATCACAGTACAGTGTATTAATACAATTAAGAGCAAGATAAATACAATATGACTTTGTATGTTTGTGCAAATGGGTTTTATCTTCCTTTAAATAATTAATTATTGAATACTCACCGCATTTTGTGTTTTGATAGTTGCAGAGTAGTAGTAAATATTTAAATAAAAAAACACAGTTAAATCTTTGAGGTGGTATTTTTTTTTTTTTTTTTTTTTCATAAAGTTGAGAGTATTGCCGTCCAGGTTTGGCACGAGATCCTCAAACACTCTTCATTACTAATATTTAAATCCAGAATAAATAAAAAAAAAACTAAAAAATCAGTGTTGAAGTATTTTTATTGTTATTTTTTAAATTTCTAAATGCAGTGTGTTTACAATTACCAAAATTATAGATTGAACAGCAGAAAATAGGTCATTGGCTTGCCAGTCCCTAAGAACCTTTTAATTTCTAAGGGCTAGCAGCCACTGGGCACATGCTACTATTTTCTCCTTTCAGAAGTTGGCATCTCTGTAATTGACATTTCAGTACTTCAGACAGAAGAAAGACCATGCATCACAATGAAAACTAAGCAAATGTTACACCTTGTCTTTTAAAAATGTGAATTATTGGTTATAAATATATGGTAAACTGCATATTGCTGGCCTTTGAAAAAGAACATGCATCGTTTTTGTTATTTGTTTTTTTAATTGAAAATGGAGACTGTTTAAAGTAATGAAATAAAATGGTGTAAAGAGACATTCTCTGTCTGACCCTCACTTCTCAACTTGGTAAACAAGTGAGTACTTTTCTGTTTCTCTCTGACAGACAAGCAGCAGAAGGGTGAATTTGCTATAGATGGATACACAGTCAGGATGAATAATACGCTCAGAAAAGATTCGAAGAAAGATTGGTGTTTTGAAATCATTGCGCCTGAGAAACGCATCTATCAGGTTTGACATCCAATACCCCTCTTTGAAATGAAGTTAACAACAACAAATGCATCTTTATAAAAAAAATGTTAATAGAAAGTAGTACTGCAGTTTTCATAATACTGTTTTAACTGAACACCTTTTTTGAATATTACAGTATATTATTTATTCTGTTTCTTTTTTGCACTGCAATACATTGTGATGGGCTTGTACCTCTGTAAATACCCATATGGGATTTTTTTGTCAAAGAATGAAGGTTATAGAATAGAAGTCATCTTTTTTTAATTTATTGATAAACTAAAACATTTTTGAAAATGTTTAGCTAGCACTAGCTCAACATACTTTTACTCACTTTGTACGCTCTATAACATTTTGAAGTCAAACACAACTTGGATTTGCATTTCTTGGTTATATTAACCCAGCATCAATGCTGAGTGCAAGATTAATGCATTTGAAATGTCAGGGATTGCAGCTGCAAGCCAGTTAATGAAGTTGTCAGGTGGAGTGTTTGAACCTGACATGTACATTTTTAAGAAGATTGTACACAGCAGCAGTCTAAAGAAATTCACGGATGTCTCTTAATTGTCACGGGTGAATTGTGTTCATCAGTTTGCATGTGACATTGATGAAGAGAAGCAGCTTCTTCTCTGTACAGCTGTCAGCTGCTTATCAGAGATTCAGATCCATCATCTTTGGCTTCAATTACGTACGTTTGTCAAAATTAAGTGTACATTATAGGAGGCACCCTTGCACGAAAAGTACCATAATACATGGAAAGAATAGCTAATGGTTCTTTTAAAGAAGTGACATGAATACTATTTTGCATTCCTTACAATATGTGCTGCTGATTTATTTGTTCTTTTATATTAATTCAGTTTACTGCAGCCTCTCAGAAAGATGCAGAAGAATGGGTAGAGCAAATACAATTTGTGTTGAAAGGTGAGTCAATTAATCTTGAATGGTTTTTATGGTTTAACTCAGGAAAACTAGATGTATTTTCTTAATGGTCATTTTGACCTGTTTCATATTCTACAGTGTGCAGTAAAACCTGTTTACAATGACCATTATATCCAGTTGATTTAACATATAAAATGTAAATGCTGAATTATTCTTTACAGGTGGTGTTTAGGTTGGACTAGACTGGTAAAAGACTCAAATACGTACAGCATGAGACTGTGTCATGGTTTTCTGCTGCTGTTAGTCTAATGGGAAAGTTGAATACGTGATTTATTAATTTAGACTGCAAGCCTACTTTTGTTTTTGTTGTTTTTTATTAACATAGACATGGCATCTGGCATTATTCCGGAAGATGATGATGACGAAGAAGGGGCGACCTATGATGACGTTGCTTTGAATGAGGAACCTGGAGCCATTGAGCCCATAGATGAAGATATTTATGAAGAACTTCCAGGTGTGTTTCAGAGCTTTTGTTCACAAACCGATACAAGCACCAAAGAAGGTGTGAAAATGTGTTTGTTTCAACTGCAAAGTTGCTAAAGCAGGGCTTTAACATACAGTTAATATTGTCGGTTTTGTTGCTGATGGGTACTAATCAAAAATATGTTTACATTTACTATATAGAGAATACTGCATGGGGTAGTGTGTGATATGAGAATTTAATGCACACCCGTGGGCAAAGCCAGAGGGGTTTATCCAAGCATCGCACCCTGAGGGTGGGCATTAAATTCTCATTTGTCACACACTACCCCATGCAGTATTTTTTTTTTATAAGGCATAGGATGATTGCTGTGATTATAAATAAGTCAATATGGGGAAAAAGTAAAAAGCTACCTTAGGCAGAAAAGTATTTATTGTCATAAAGCTGGAGAAGGATACAAGAAGATTGTGAAGCATTTGAGAGTCCCAATTTCAACTATTGTTTCTATTATCAAGAAGTACAAGACTCATGGTACTGTTACAATGCTCCCTCAGTCTGGAAGAAGGAAGGTTCTTTCACCAAGAACAAGTAGAAGAATTGTGAGGAAAGTTAATAATACGAGATTGACTGCCAAAGATATTCAAAGTGAATTGGTTGCAAGTAGGACTGGGGTTTCCATTTCAACCATAGGTCAAGTATTGCATGGTGAAGGTCTCGATGGTCGCAGGCCAAGGAAAACGTCACAAGGACAATTGCTTAAAGTTTGCAATATGGCATTTGAATGATGGATATGAGTTTTAGCTATCAAAAACTGTAGGTTTATTGAAATAAGTTGCCAGTTTTCACATGGCATAGCAGCAAATGTATTACATGATTGCAGTAAACAATATGGGCAGCGCTGGAAATTAAATTAGGTGGTGCATCACATGGTACCCCCCAACAAGGGGAGTAGAGATGTATAACCTGGCACAGCACTGTTTAAAGGAGTCATCAATGGGACAGTGCAGTTCAGGGATGTTGCAGTATGCTGCCACACTTCTACTGTACAGCCGTATGATATGTCGTTGGCTACCCCTATGGCTACATGGTCCTTAAGGAATTCCCCTTACTATGAAGCCCTTATTGTATACAGCAAGTTGTACGTTTGTATTATCAAATGCATTACCTAATGACTACATTTAAATATGATACTGCATTTTTTGTTTTAATATTTAAGAGAGCGGTTTTTTGTTCAGTTGCCATTAGTCCCTATATTGCTGCACAGCTTTTTCAGAATCTATTTAGTAGTGTTCATATCACACCCACATCCTGGAAAGCTTCTAACTTGAGGTGTGGGGTCATAGGATGGAACATCTTTTCACGGCAGTAAGTTAAACTGCAGTTTTGAATGTCCTAAACGGCTTTATACTGGAACTCCTATTCCTGTCCATGTGCTACTATACATGAAAGAGAGCAAAACGTTAATCTTATGTTTCTTTAATCATTTTTTATTAAGTGTCTCCAGGGGGGGTTAAGCTTTACCAAAATAAATGTAGTGCAGAAAATAATATATTTGGCTTGTATCTCACTTTTACATGTTGTATATCATTTGGTATGTTTAAGATGAGAAATGCATCAGATTCTTATTAATTTCCCTCCACTGAAATAAGACATTATATTACAAGTACTGATCAATCAGTATCTGTTTCGCTTCCTGCCTGACATCAGTATCCAAACATTTTTGACACCTTTTGATTTGTAAAAGTGATGGGATGTGAACGCAATGTGACAGAATTTGTTTGTTATTAAGAGATAGAATCCCATCTTGGAAAGGCTTGTCTGCTGAAGAGACAGAATCGCACAAAAGTAATTGTACTGGTATCATATCTCTTCAATGCTAACTTGTTAAATATTAGCAACTTCAGGCAGTAAGCTGTCTCCTATTACTGCCGTTGTGGGTGAAACCATATGTCTTAACCCTTTTTCTTTTTTTTTTACTTTTGCATTAATGAGTTGAGAATGAATACTAATCAAGAACACTGAATGGGTGAGCATATACAGCAGCATGGCTTATTGACAAATATTATCCAAGGTAGAAGAGAACTAACGTGGTGACATGTGATTCCTTTTGTACTAGCAACGTGCATTTCCAAAATAATCCAATAAATTCATCCAGATTGTGGCAATTTGTTAATACTTTGAGTGTTTGTGTTTGTTATCAAGAGATACTACCTATCAACAAGTCCCTTAAACCTAAAAATTAAAAATAAAGGGAATTTTCCCACGTAAATGTTGACTACTAATGTTGTACAGCTATGGCCAACAGTTTTGCATCACCCTATAGAATTAACAAATTTTGCTTCATAAAGGCGAATGAAACCTGCTGAATAATGTTACGTTAACATATTGAATTACATAGGTTACCTCTTTGTAGTTTTCCATATACTTAACAAAAAACTGAAATTGAAAAATGTGACATTTTGAAATCTATCATGAAGTACTGTATTATGGCTTCCAGTTGATTACATGATGTTACATAAAAGATAAAAATTATTGTGTGTGTGTGTATGTATGTATGTATGTATGTATGTATGTATGTGTATATATATATATATATATATATAAAAATTAAAAGGTCTCAAGTCTAAAATTCTAGGTGGTGCAAAACTTTTGGCCACTATTTCTGTGAAGGCACCAAATACCTGCCTGTGCAGGAAATTCTAAACTATTAGTTGTCTATAATAGTATCCTGTTATATTCACTTTACCAGTGAAAGAAAACAGTGGTATGAATGTACTTTGGACCCTATGTTGTTGTTGCTGTAGTAACATTTTGTGGGTTATACTAGTCTATAAAAAGCAGATTTTGTGTGTAATACGTTAAACTTTGCATATAGATTTTTTTAAAAGCATACTGTACAACTCGAGTTCTTGAAATAAAACTGTTCTGGTCATGTGACTTTGCCGGATGATCAAGATCGAAGGCTTTGAGAGGCAGGCTTCATATTCGGTACTCAACTGTATTCTATAAGCAGTATTTAAACAGTGTGTTTGCATTTTCTATATAGTTAAACATCTAAAAGCTTTTGGTTGGGCTGATGACGTCTGTGTTTTTCATACTTGCAAAATGATTTTAAATCGCATTGTTTTAAGGTGGAATGTTTTGTCCATGTGATATTGTGCTAATCCACATACTATGCAAACATTATATCAACACCCATACATCTCAAGTACTTCTGGAATGTATTTGCTATTCAGAAAAAGAAGATTCAGTTCATATTTGGTATGCCTCATCCAAGGAAAATGCATTCATGTTATCCTTACATTTAAGCTGTGTGCTTGCAGGATGTAACATTGACTCAGGAAAGATTTTGAACAACCACTAGTTTATTACAAAAGATCTACTACATTTAGAGGTAGCAGGTACAGTGATACTATATGGCTGTTTTAGTAACTTGCTGTGTCCTATGTTATCCGTATCATAGTGTTATATTTTTAAACATACTGACAGCCACATTTTTAATCACACATTTTCACGTCATAAAAACCAGGAGCGAGAAAAACGATACTCATTTCTATCAGAACAGCAGCATTCTAGCAGAGGAGGGAGGGTGAACTGCATACACTGAGATGTTTAGGCGAATGTTCCTTGTAAAAGTTAAAAAAAAGTAATTCCCTAGTTTTTATTTACCTTTAAATTATAATTTTAAATACCCAAACTATCAAATATGTTTCAAAATAATAATAATAAATTGTAATACTGTGGTATGGACAACATGGAATCCAGGTAAAGTGCAGTGTTTTTGGTTAATACTGCAGGGGGTTATGTAACACTGTAAGGGATTTGTGATTTACTAATTTACCAGAGATACCCACCAGATTGTGCTGCCACTGAATTATTCAGCTTTGCATTGCCACTCTGGAATGTGCTGAATGTCAGTGGTTTTAAACATTTCAGCAGAGGTTTAGGCTGAAAGAAAAGCACCTGGGAGCCCTGCCATTGGAAATCTCCAAGAGCGGTGTTGTGTTTTGTCTTTTATTGCTGAACTGCTGTCTTATCCCATGACTTCAGTTTTCAGAAGAGAGCAGTACATTGAACTAATTGTAATCCCTTTTGAACAATTTTTTTTTTTTTAGCAGCTAATAGCAGAACAACCAGCTGTAATGCCGCTGACCTCGACTGATCATGGTGTGGAATAAGACAGCCATTGACTTGTCATAACATGAATACAAGCTGGGGAAATAATCTTTTGCCCCTGCTCTTCAATCTTTTTAAAATACTGCATACATTGAAGGATATCTTTTATTTCTGTTATGGTGCATACTGTGTACAGTACACCCTTGTTTCACAACAAATCCAGTTGATTCAGCTGACAGGAAATTGTACATATACTGTACTTCAATGTATAAGGTCACATCACAAATTCACGGTCCTTAATATTTGCATGTTGTTTTGATGAGCCAACAGAATAACAAGGTGTGCAGTTTGCTGTTGCTTGTAAATTGGATACTGAAACTTATGATTTACCTGTAATGTGGATGTCCAACTGCTTATACAGAATGACCTTTAGGCCTTTAGACGACAGTCAAGGTGGTGCAACTTCACCCTGATGTATCCCCATGTCCTGATTGTTTCTATAGTTATTCCTGTACTGTGGGGCATTTGTTTTATACACATTAAGTCATAGATATAATAGACTGCATTTATATCTCATCAAGTGCACTTTATGGTTCTGATTTCAGCAAAGGGTCAACAACGTCACCTCATGGAGCCTTCTACAGTTAAATTATTAACCCTTTCAGGACCAAGCATTTTTCAGGGGGATGCTCCTCCAGGACCAGGCGTCCTTTTTTCAGAACACTCTTCAGAAACCATATACTATCAGGAAGTGAACCTCAGTCCCTCCCCTATGGAACGATATGCGTTTCAAGCCTGCACTGCAAAGTACAGTGGCCCTGTAGGTCATCAAAATAAAGCTTTTTCTTTTGTGTTTACACGATTGCAGTCCTAGCAGCCCACTTCAGTGTGATCGTGTTAACACGACCCCGGACCTTTAAAGGATTAAGGTTCATATTTCTCAGTGAAAACGTTCCATTATTTTTATTATCTCATTTTAAAATAAATAAATGTGTATTATTTTCCTAAAAGCATCCTGTAATATGTTTTTGTAAGTCCGCTGACTCCTCTTCAACTGCTGGTATCTCACCACTTCGGACTATTTTGTTTTTATGTACTTGAAACATGACCAATATTAAATTTATCAAGCGACTTTGACCTCCTATGCATATAGCTGCCTGGAAACCATCTTGGAGGTTTTCTCAATACCATGATGCATCAACATAAGCTGCCTGTCACACTTGCATGTATACATACTGTATGCAGTATCTAGATAACCGCTACTTCAACTGTGATGAAATTTGATTAGGGCATTCTTTAGCATTAGTTTGGGATTATCAGTCTGGGTGACCTGTTCGGAGAGACATCTGTCTCTGAGTGTGTATGTATGTCAAAGTGCATACAGTGGATGAAGTACTTTGTCATGATACTGACAGCTGTAAATTTGCAGTTAAAGCTGTGGCAGGGGATGTGTATCCTGAGCATTGACAATATTTATTATGAATAAACTAATTCTGGGTAACAGTTTAACTGTTTGATTTTACTATATGGCTTAAATGAACTGTAGTTAAATCTTAACTGCATATGTAATTGAGAAACAGGAACAAATAGAAAATACCAATGATTTTGCATTGGCCCCAGAAGAGCTCAGTTCTCCGATCAGAGCGTCTTATTTCTGTCTTCGATGCTTTGTGAAGGGAATAGCACATGTTTATCCTGGGGAGGAGAAGCATGTAAATACAATCTGCTTCTTTGCAGAATCCTTCCAGATTTACTTTGGTATGATTGCCATAGAAACCACATTATGATCTTCATTACAATTTGGGTGGTTCGATGGGTTTTGCCGCATAGTTGAACCATTTTTATTTACCCTTATGGGAATAGTGTAGGAAAATGAATTATCCATACAACAAATATCTTAATCAATCTTGATGATGACAGTAAAAAAAAAATATATATATTGATTTAATAATAATGCAATTGAATAGAATGACTAATAGAGGTATGTCGAGAGAAAGAGGATAAAGAAGTTTTCAATGCAGAGATAATCACACTGTTGCAAACTACTATAGTCAGATTTAGTGTAAAATGTAAGCTTAGATTGGCAGTGGTATTTCTTTTCATTTTCATTTACAATAAGATATGCAGTAGCCTTTGTCATGTTGCCAGGAATTGGCAAGTCTGGGTTGTCAGGTTGCCTGTCGGTGGCTTTCTTGAACCTGCCTCTCAGTTGGAGTCACCTTGGAAAGAGCCAATGTGATTCAGAGAAAAAAAATACTTCCAATGCTAAAAAGCTATTTTCTTTGTATTTATGCAGATAACATTACGGATTTCAAGTATAATTTACTAAAGCAGTTATTGGAGGACGTTATTTTAGTATGTATTAATGGATTGATAACTCGCATCATTTTGAGTCATTTTTATATTTAAACCTTGGGGCACTGCAAATGTAGTATTTCATTCCACACTTGAGATTAAATTAACACACATACCTGTAGCAGCAGAGCCAGATATGTACATCAGTTCATTGTTAACAAACAGTTTTTCTTGTAGGGTATTTTTAATCACCTGCTGGCAGCGCTCAAGATAAGTTTTTAGGTCTGGGAGTAACTTACCCTCTAATTCTAACACAGAGGGTAAAATGCAGCATTACCTTGAAGTCATGAGTAATTTCAATAAGTACTGTACAATCTTTAATGATAATGGGGTTGGCATTTTAACAGCAGTGTTTGAACTACTGTACAACCAAGCATTTGTTCTACAAGTTTCTTTATTGGGCTCAGCGCATTTTTTATCACACTGACTCTTCAAATTAATTACGTTATATTCTTAAACTCGGTGAACATGATACAACTTCAATATTATTATTTATTTCTTAGCAGATGCCCTTATCCAGGGTGACTTACATTGTTACAAGATAGCACATTATTTTTATATACAATTACCCATTTATACAGTTGGGTTTTTACTGGAGCAATCTAGGTAAAGTACCTTGCTCAAGGGTACAGCAGTAGTGTCCCCCACCTGGGTGGGAATCCACGACCCTCCGGTCAAGAGTCCAGAGCCCTAAACACTACTCCACACTGCTGCCCATACAGATGGATAAAATAAGGAAATGCATTAATACTTTATAAAACAGTTCATTTAATATTAGGCACCTTTTTTAGCATATTGCATATTGATTTGAATTTAAGTTTAAGGGCCTTATCCATAGTCATATGTATGAATGGTTTATAATAAACCAGCATACTAATCTAGAACTTTGCATATGTTTTTGGAGGGTGGATGACAGTAAGCCTGAGTTCAAGCTTTAGTTTTTTGCTGACATAAATCTGTATGAGTTTTTAAATAAGAAGTGTTCGGCTTTGAAGCCAACATGTTTATTTGAATAGTTTAAATCTGGAAAAGCATCCTGAGCTGTAGTTCTACATAGTTGTATAATACATTCTTATGCATGATACAATACCGTTGTATTTGCCACTGTTACAATTTTTCTTTTCTTTTTTTTTTTAATAAATAAAAACAACGTGTGCAACAATGGTCTCTTTCCCTTGGCTGCACAAATTCTGTTTGGTTTTTCGGTTTTAAACTTTCATTTTGCTTTTACCAAAAATCGACAGGATGTCAAAACAGCTAGAGTTGTTAAAAAAAAAAAAAAAAAAAAAAAAAAAAAAAAAACTGAACCAATCAAACTGATTTGCTTTCCTGGTCTCTCCATTTGTCAATCTCTGTAACATTATTTAGCCTCCATTGTTGAGAGTATTACATTCTGGTGTCTGTCTGTCTGTCTGTCACATCAGTTGTCCATCATTTTTACATATCTGTGGAAAACCGCTTATTAAATGTAGATGCGACTTTATTTAGCAGAAGTTATTGGATGTATCGGATTGTGGGGCTATATGGTGGTGTCTGTCCTGTCATATTTTTACATGCATCTTGAGGGCAAGGTTTTTCCACCTACTGTAAATCAATCATTTTTATATATTTACCAAGATACTTGCATATTACTTTCTTATCTCTTGGTCTTAGATACAGTACACACTTGCTATAATGCCCTTCATTATAAAGTGCCTGGCCTCTGGACCCCAAATAGAAAAAAACATAAAAAGATTATATAAGTACACGCTGTCAACATCCCGGTCTGTACACACGGGAAGCCACCTCCGCAGTGAAGTTAACTCTTGTCTTAATAAAAGCGAGCGCTGTGTAACTGCCTCCGAAACGAAAATCATTTTATGTTGCAACAAAGCTGGAAACTATATTGGTTTTTTGGTAAAAGTAGTAACACAGGCATATCTCTGTCATGAATATAGGTTGTCAAAAAGCACTCTGTTTTTTGGCTTGTTCAGCTTGTTTTTGGCTTGTTCAGCAACCATGTGGCAAAGCAAAATTGATTAAAGATTCTTGCTTTTATTCACAATCTCATTAACTTACTTCAACAGTATCGTTCATTTTGATTGCCCTTTTGCTGTAACAGGTTCGTTATAGCGAGGGTGTGCTTTACCACTTATCCAATTTTCAATAAACTAGTAATTTCATATATTTCTCGGTCATCCACTTTATACAGATAGCTTACTGGCATACTTGTTACTCGCAGAGAAAGCAGGACCGATCAGTTCTTCTAAACATTTTGCATTCACCCATACCAATATATTCTTTTAACTTTTTTTTTTTCTTAAAATCAGCACTATTCCAACGTCTTAGTACAATGTCTTGCTTTGTCGTGCTCAAGGTAACATGCTGTAACTTTCCACCTAATAATTAGAATGTGTAATTAAGAATGCATGCTAAAATCAACCTGGTTAAAATGTTTAGTCTTTGAATAATAAAATATAGTAATCTGTTTTATGTAGTCTGATAAGTATGTAAATGCATCCCTCTGTGTTACAACTGTTTTTGGAAAATCATTGGTATTTGGATTATCAGTTTAAGCCTGCATTACTGTAAAAGATTCAGTAAACTTTTTTTTTTTTTTTTTTTTCTTTAGAGGAAGACCTTCCTAATCCTCCTCAGAAACAGCCAGAGAAAGTGAGCAAACCCAGTGTCATCAACCTGACAGGTAATTCAATATATTCTTTACATTTCCTCTCCAATAAGCAAACTATTTTCTCTTCTCCAGAAACCACCCTGTGTTTTAAAATCCTCTTAATCTGTGCTAACTATCAGGCTGCTTGAACTGTGTACTTTCGTGGCAGAAAGAAGATCTCCGCATTGTTTAGGGTACAAGGAATCCACTTGAGAAGGCTTTACAAAGTAAGCCAATGTATATAACATATTCTTTGCTGAATTACTTTGTAATGACTCAATTAGCTTTCATTTCTGCACAAAGGAGATTTAGCTGCATAAATTAGGTAATCCTCATCGGGAAAGTGTCACCACAGAAGGACAGTTTCTAAATACAACACACATTTGCTGTCACACCTATAAGAATATAATATAGACATCTCTGTATACTTTGTGGTTGAGCGGAACAGACTTCTGCCACTCAGAATCTGACGGGGGACAAGGAGCTACCCTAGGGACTGGCAACGTAGATGTCTCTGAAAAGGTCAACTTGACACAGGCTCTGACAATCGACCCACCGCTCTGTCTGCTTTGATAAAAATCAGATAAACTTAAGACCGCTAATTGATCTGCAGCCTGTTTAAATGTTGGCCATGCATATCTTCATTGCATATGATTAGCACGAAAAGCAAATGAAGACTAAGGCGAGAGATGCCTGGTAAGAAAAAAAGGCTGGTGACAGCAGGATAAAATTGGAACAGGAATATAGTTTCACAGGAAAGTGGGAAAGGAAAACATTCTCCTATCTGCATGTGCCTGTTAACTGGCCTGTGCTATATTTATCAGCAACAGAAATCCTGTAGAAAAAATAAAAAAAATACTACACACTTTCCAGTTGTGTCCTAGAAGTAACTGACTCTGGTGCTTTTCATTTCCAAGCCTTTTAAAAACAAGATACTGAATTTCACCAGCTCAAGGACACACCACTTTCAATAGCATACACACACACACGTACGATTTGACAGAAAATAGGGAGAGTATCTGCTTCTTATCAGGATTTTACACTTCCCTACAACCCATGTCAGCAAAGGCAGAGTTTGCTATTGTATCTGAGCTGTGTCCAGGGAGGAAATGTAGTCTCGGTCGTTTTCCCCATCATAGGTACCACATTCATCAGCAGCTCTGCTGTCGGAGAGAGGGTGGACAGGGTAATGCTGGCAGGAAGTAGCATTTCAGAGCTCTTTCTGCTGTGACATGTGGAGAGGAAATAGAGTGCTGTTTTCAGGAAGAACCCCACCCCCTGACAGGAAGTCCGAAACAGGTTGCTCTTTGGAGGGTTTGGATTATACAGGGAACCCACACTAGGTCAATAAACCATGCTGCTGTTAGAAACATGAACACATATTTGAACTCTTAGGTCAGTTATGAATATTGAAATGATGCTTGGATCTCTGCAGGCATATGTTTATTGACAGAATTATTTATTTATTTATTAGTTTGATTGATTGCCTTGATCAGAGGTGATTTAGAAACCGATTTTAAAAATGCATGTGCGTAGAAAAATGCAACTCACAAACTACTTGCCGCAGTAATCAAACTGCCTCTCCCTGCAATTAAGTTGCTTCTTGTTAATTGTGTATCATTTCTATTTTTTAATACAGTGTAATAATAGAGTGTGTATATTCAACATTTCTGTAGCTTCTGAACTGTAGTGCTTTTTGTATTTTAGATGGTAACTGGATAACTGTTTTTTTTTAAATAAATAAAATATATATATATATATATATATATATATATATATATATATATTTTTTTTTTTTATATTATTTATATATATATTTTTTTTTTGGGGGGGGGGGGGTGAGATTTAAGATTTCATGATGCATACCCAGTGCTATCTATCCATTTCTGGGGTGACAAAGATACCGATACCTTTGGAAATGTCAATCATAATATTGGCAGTGTTTATCGTCTCAGATGATCCAAACGTTCAATGTGAACTGTGATCAGACTTTTGCCCCGCTGTGAATCCCTGAATGCTTTGACTTGACTCCTACTGCAGGCTATGGTTTTAGTTCAGCTGCTCAGCACTAACCTTTGTCCTCCTGTAGACGGTTAACTTTGTAATACTAGAATGTCGGTTGCCATGTAGAGCAAGAGGTTGACGAGTATTTCTTTCTTGCTGGGCACAACGTGACATGAACTTCTAACAGCACTCAAGAATGCCAGAATGTTTTTCAACACTGCATTTTTTTCCCTTGAAGAGTAATGTGCATGCATTGTGGAAGTCAATAAATGCAAAATATTCAGCTTGAAAACCTTAAAATCCAACTGTAAAATTAATAGCAAGTTGTTTAGTACCCCCCTTGAAACTGTTTGCAATAGATTGTGTATTTCACTGTAAGTACACTGCTGTGGTTCATCATAAGACATCACCATCGATTTAAATAATGTATTCTGTTTTATCTCAAAAGCAATTATTGTATTCATATTTAACTTTTTTGTCTCTGACTTTTGATCTGAGGGTAATTCCCTTTTCTTTTATCCAGATTGCTGAATGAGTTGACAGGGTTTTTTTTTTTGGTTTTTTTTAAGCCTGCTCTTCCTGGATTAGTTTGTGTTCCAAAGAGATGTAAGCACTTGAAGAAAAATGTAATATTTCCTTAGGCCTCTTGTTTACACAGGTGCAACTGCATAAAACTATATTCATTTAATATTAATCAAAAAGAACAAAACACATTACCGCTGTACACAAATCTGCAATCAGTGATTTTTATCTTTATTTTGATATTTTGGGATTAGATTTGTTACTTTTAACCCTTTCTTGAAGAGTGCAATGCAAAGGAGACATTTTGAACTTGTTAAAGATGAATAGTTCCATGTTAAAATATATGGCTTTTGGCAGTGAAAGGATGTTTAGAAATATATCCAAATCTCTCTACTTGGAGAATGAATGACTTGCAGATTATGTGCTGAACAGTGCAGATTCTGTAGCTGATTAGCAGACTGTACTGTTCACACATGAGTATCACTGCCTCAGTCTGTAGGTTTGGATTCGCACAGCTTGTGAACTGGAGGGTGCTGCTTGGTCTGAAGTCATTGTCAGGTTTGCCCTATATAAAGTCTCCTATAGTAAAACCATAGAAAAGTGTAATAAAGCATAGTGAAAGCATGGTGAAGTCCTGATAAGCACTATAAAGTAAAGTATATTTAAAAGTATATTTAAAAAAATATATAATATGCATAGTATAGTCTTGGTGAAAGTGCAAAATGGCCATGGAATCTACTGTGGTAAGGGGCAGCTGAATGCCCACAATTGTGATGTTAAATTTTCACAAAAGAATGAATTGGTCATTTTGATCACATCCTTTGATATGATGTTGATATAGACTACCTTTTGAATGTGTTTACTTATTTTAGATAAATAACTGGAAAAGCATCCGTACTATGAAAGTGTTGCATTCTACTATTTTTAATTCGCCATTCCGCCATCTAAATGCATGTTGGTACTGATAGCTTATGCTAACTTTGAAACCATCCATAACTTTAAACACTCAATCATACACTATACAGTAGTAAAACAGAACTTGGTTACAAATTGACAAAAGTTTCAACAAAAATAAAACAAATTATTTTAAACTAACACAATTAGGTTTTGACTGTCTGTTGAAATAAATGAGCAGAACAGAGGTGATCTTTGCTGTTAATTTTTGTGCTGTTTAGGTTACCATTCCTCATCCCTTTGACATTTCCTTTCTATGTTTCTGAAGAATGAGGACCGTTAACATACCGCCTGATTTGCATTAACCCATCATCATTCATTTAAAAGCCATCAAGGACTGAGGGAAACCTCTAATAACATGCAACTGTGACGTGTGTCAGGTTTTAATAACCCTGTGACCCACTGATGTGTATCACACATAAAAGGAAGGTCTGAACCAGCACTAATGTAGTAGTAGTAATAATAATGTTGGTTATAAAATGTAATAATGTTCTAACTTTTACACGTGTAGTTTTGTCCATCATACAGTATTGTTTAGCTGGGTGTTTTAGTGGCTGTTTTGGTACTCCCTCACGTGAGCTTCACTATGTCAGTCAGTGGATCAGTCAGCTCGTGGTCACAGCTCTATGTCTGGGTTAGCCAGAACATGAAGAGAGATATCATTCACAATGGATTGCTGCGGGCGGTGCTGAGCCGGTATCTGTTTCTGCAGGAGAGGCTTCAGGTCACCCTGCAGGTGTGTGAACTCATTGAATTGCAGCTCAGATATTGCCAAGGTCACGCCATGATGCATACCTACAATCTTAATGAGACTTGTTATGCTGCCTAAATAATTTACTGCTGAGTAAAAATGGTTTATTTGTGTGTGTGCGTGTGTTTTTTCCTGGTTAGAAAAAATGGCAATAGATATGGTTGGCAAATCCACTTGTCATAAAGTATGAAGCATTTGTAGATTAGTAAATTTGTATAATAATCAACCTGAAAAATACATGAATAAGCAAGGAAAGAAAAATAAATATTTAATGACTTGAGACTCGTTTGCGTGTATGTTTCCAAGCTCTGTGGATTCCACCATTTTCCCATCGAAAGCATAATTCAAATAAATAGTATATATATTTTTGCAGTGTTTTGACTCCATGTTGTTTGTGTTAGTACCCCTTGGTGTACACTGTGAATTACACCTCGTAGGGGGTGTTATTAATGGGACAGCTGGGAGCTCCCTTGGAATCTGCCAGTGTCCTTTACTGCCTGCTGCTGGTCAGTACTGAACATTTGGCTGCATTGTTTAATGATCGGGCTGGCTGCTGCTTCTTCTCCTTCTCCTTCTCCTTCTCCTCCTCCTTCATAATCCCCACAAAGCCACTGATGCATCATACGACTAGGGAGAACGACAGCTTGCAATTCACATTGAGATCCGGAAACTAGTAGAGCATTTCTAGGATGAGTTTAAATTCCAATCTTACCAACATGGGCTCTGATGAACATATTACTATGGCAGCAAATGGGTGTGTTCAGAAGAAAAAAAAAAAAAAGTAATTTTCAAATTTCAGCCTTGCAAACTGTATTGAGAGAAAAAAGAACATCCTGACTCCCAAAAGACTGTATAAATTACTTGTCTTGCCAAACAAATGAAGGGGTGCTTAAGACCTTAGCTACCTGGAATGATCAACATACAGAGTGCTGTAGAAAGCAAAGTGTGCCAAACAAGTCATCAATCAGTTAATGGTGTGAGTAGCACGTTTTAGCACAGCAGTCCTACAACAAAGATGTGCGTGTGAGGGGAATGTATTTCATCAAAAGCCCGTCCTGTGTAGTGGTGCACGTCATCTGCAGAGCTGCAGCGAAGGGAAAGCCATGCATTTTCAGAAACTCTCCCTGTCACATGTAAAGATATTTTGAAAAATGTGTAAATGTAATATTTTACAGAAAAATAAAACAGGTGTCACTGTATATGTATCATTTTGTAAAGTTTTAAAAATATACTACAAAAAAAACATGCATTCAATAGTCTTCAGCCTGGGAAAAACTAACAATTTTTCAGATTGTGGACACATTTGTATTAAGAAAAATGCTTTGCTATGTATGGTGTATCATATTCTCTCTTTATTCAATTTCATCTAATAATTTCTTTGCTGTCTTTATGCTTACTGTTTTGTAGAACTGTGTTGAAAAAAGAACATTCCATTCATATATCGTGAATCTGTTCTGTGGCATTAACAGATTCACTGTTTAATTTGTTTCTGGGTAGTAGGATGGGATTCATGTAGCAACACAGGCCATTGGAATTCTGTTTTAATGATATAAACAGTGGCTGTTTTTTTTTATACTGCCCTCAAACCGTAAAGTTAAAAGGCTGGGGGGGGGGGGGGGTTGGGGATAGACAGCAGGATTTATGTACCGTTTAAGGGTTGTGTTTGTCTTTCATCCATCCACAGGTTTTAGATCATTTGAATAGATCCCTTTGTGTTTGTTTATTGTTTTTATTTTAATGTTGTATCATTCTTTTATTTATTTTACTTTTTTTTTAGTTAATAAAAGCACGGATTACAGCAATTACTATCAGGGGCTGTGGGACTGTGTGGGAGATCAACCCGATGAGCTGTCTTTCAAACGTGGGGATGCTGTCTACATTCTGAGCAAGGTAAGACTGTGTATTTATAGCAGGAAGAACTGCAGAAATTACATTGCAAACTGCACACATTTACACATGCTTGATTAACACAGAAGTGTATGTACAACAGACTCTTCTAATCTGGACCACCATAATCCAAACTGGCCTTTAATCCTTACCATGCTGTCCTAATGAAATGCATTCTGATCACAGCAGTAGAAATCAAAACTTGAGTATTGTAATTCTGTGTCAAGTATGTTGATGAATTTAAATGAACTGAAAAACATAAAAAATAGACTAGAAAAAGCAAAATAGCAAACAAATCACGCCTTTGGGTTACATTAGCCAGGGCCTGCTGTATGTGGATAATATTGGTGTTGGACTGCAGTGTTAAAACATTACAAATATTCAATGTGTCCCGTGTTTTGGCTTTAACAGTACACAATTATGGAGCGGCTGTATTAATTTTTTCAAGATTTCAAAAGGAAATTAGTTGAAATGTACTGTACTGGAAATCTTTTCCATGTAACACAGAAGGCAATGAGGAAACACACTGAGATAATATTGTGATGCAACTGCAGAAATTAGACTGAAGATAAAAAATAAAGATAGAAGTGGTGTTTATGAAATCTGAGAAAACAGCAGACACTGTTAAAAGAAAAAATCCTGTTCTAGTTTTCAGATTATATCTAGATTATATTCCATGTGCTTTTCAACAGTCTAAGGGCAAGGCATCTGCAACAATTTAATAGATGTAATATGCCATTCAAATTTGAATGACAAAATTTGGCAGTTCATATACATTTGGCAGTTTATATGACACATATTTTTGCTATAAAGAAACTGAGACAGTAAAAAGTGCCCAGCTTGTCAGCAAACTGAGTTATACTTTATTGCCTTTACAATGTTTTGATGTGGTGCAAAAAATATCTATTTGGACTATGTACAACCACCATGGAGCTAATTCGAATTGAATACTACCTTTGCACCTATATGTGTGTTTTATACATTTACGTATAAACTGGAAAGGAAGGTTGCAGCATTTCATTTGAATGAAAAGCAGCCTTGTAAATTAATGTTATTCCTCTCTGTCAATACAACGTAATAGTCTGGTGTAAGGAAGATATATGTAGTTTCACAACCTTAAGTATGTATAATTGTTATAAATTGATATTGTCCATTATGTTTGCCTTTGAGTGTGGATTTGTCTCTCTAGATAATATAGAAAATAAAATAAACAGCATTTAGGTAGCCAGGAAAATTAGTTTAGCATTTGCCTCAACCAAACTGTTATCTCAATCACAGTTTTGCAGTGAACTCTTCACCCTTGGTTCAATCTGCTGCACAGTCATTGCGTCCCATTATCGCTGTGGGACATGAGCAGTATGAGCAAAGCACCAACACTGAGCTTTTTGCATTCAACTGTGCCATCTTGTGGTTATAAAGAAAAGAGTGTTTGCACAATATTGGACCTTGAGTCTAGTGCAGTATGTAGGGTCTTTTTTTTATATAATTATAACAACTAAGTAAAATGTCTACTTTGTCATATTTCTATACGCATGCAAACGTAATATTGAGCATCTGTGTTCCATTTTTTAAGCCCACATGAAAAATGTTTTCAGTTATATAAATTAAAATAACTGTTTTAAACCTGGAATTTATTGGGTGGCTTTTAAGTCTGTGTTTGTTCCACTTGGCAGACTGTCTTTTATTCTTTTTTTATTGATTGGTTGTTTTGTTTGAGTTCATCTCTACAGTATAATATATATATATATATATATATATATATATATATATATATATATATATATATATATATATATAAACATATATAAACAATTACTAAAAGCAAGTCACCTTAACTTCTCAATCTTAAAGTACTCCTACATGCTACAACAGTACAAATATTGAAGGCATACAAATATAATGATATGTTATAATACAGGATATATTTTACACTCTGGGCAAATTGCTCACTCCATATATGCTATTGGAACAAAGTTAAACCAAGCCATATATGTTTAAATATTACCGTCATTTATTTATAATCGTTGATTTTAAATATAATAATATGTTCTAATACAGGCTATATTTTACTCTCTTCAAACTCTTCAAAACTTTATTTGCTTTAACATTTTATCATTTTTATGCAGCAAATATATATTTGACCTGTGTATTGCAATTCTATGGGCAATTATGTTGATATTTCAACGTCACTAAAATCCTACCCTTTTTAAAGCATGTCTAAGCAATCCTGTGAAGAAAGCATGTATATAACTGTCAATCCGCAGCCACTGTAGTATCTCAAACTGTTTGAGTTTGATCCTACATTGTATTAAAAAGACTGACCCTTTTGTGGCAGTCATTTTACAAAGGTGCTGTGCAACAGTGTCAAAGGCTCTACCTCCGAGACCATTGGAGGTACTGACTTCGTGTCTGCATGTACTGTTTTCTTTTATTTGTAATGTAATAATCTAACTTCCCAATTACTTAGTCAATCTGTATTTTTGCTGATATTATTTAATGTTTTAATGAAATTAGAGAGCATGTCAATAAACCTGACATAAGGTAAATAAATTAATTGCCCCACTTCACAGAATTTCAGAATAAATAGATTTTATTTACATATTTCTTTTAACAGTTGAGGAAAGGTAGCAAAATAAAAACAAAAAATAAATAAATATAATGTTAAAGCCTTTGGATCAAGCTTCGCTGTCTTTATTCATTTCTTTTAAAGTTATTTTTTTCTGCTTGCTATAAACATAATGAACTTCTGTGGAAGGCTTGATGGCTTGTGCCTTCTTAAAGATATATGTCATGGTTACCGCCAACAGAGAGATCTACAGCAATTGTGAAGCCAGATGAGGTGTAACTATAAACTAAACAGAGCCTGTTTGAATGAAGATATTAGGCACCAATTTCGAATTGCATAGGAAGTGTTCGGGGTGAAGGAAACTATGAAATACAATGGTCTCATAAGCAACATCACTAATTGCTATGTGCATTCAGTACAATTTAACCAAGAGCCCTTAATATTTATTAGAGGAAACGTTACAGTATCTAGTGTGCAAGGTAGTAGAAGCATTTAAAGCTACACATATATATATATATATATATATATATATACTTTCTTTTCTATTTTTTTTTCCAATTAGCAGCTGCCATTTGACCCCAAAACCTCTGGCTGAGATGTTCATTGCTTCAGTGTTTTCTGGCATTTTTGCAGTTTTAACCTTTGTCCCTTTCTATTAATAAATCTGTCTGCGGTTCACCTCATTGCAGAAAATGAAGGCTTTCTTTTTCATTTCAGCTAAAATATATATATAATATTTTTTACTTCCAAAACTAGTAGGGGGGTTTGCCTATAAGCTGACCTGTGCCTGCAGTATATACAAACCTACAGCCTATTTGCAGCAAACCCAAACATTCACATTCAACGTTGTTCTTGGTTTCCCATAAAAAAAAATATTCCTAAAGAACATGCCATTGAGAGAATCAAACCAGTATTACAGAAAATATTTTAGACAAACGGATAACTCCTTCCCGGGCTGTCAGATACGTTGCTGAGGCCCTGTGGAGTGGTCTCTCCACACACTGCATGAGACGCCCTTGAATTACTCCTTGTTGGGCCACCTGAAATCCAAAATTCGGAACGTAAAGGCAAACATTACACTGAACAATATGGACAGTGTCCTGGCTGAGTGTAATCAAAGAATTACCATGTGACCTGCCGGAGCAGCTCTGTTCTAATTGCTGTAAAGAATGACCATGTGACCTGCCGGAGCAGCTGTGTTCTAATTGCTGTAAAGAATGACCATGTGACCTGCCGGAGCAGCTGTGTTCTAATTGCTGTAAAGAACTACCATGTGACCTGCCGGAGCAGCTCTGTTCTAATTGCTGTAAAGAATGACCATGTGACCTGCCGAAGCAGCTGTGTTCTAATTGCTGTAAAGAATGACCATGTGACCTGCTGGAGCAGCTCTGTTCTAATTGCTGTAAAGAATGACCATGTGACCTGCCGGAGCAGCTCTGTTCTAATTGCTGTAAAGATTGACCATGTGACCTGCCGGAGCAGCTCTGTTCTAATTGCTGTAAAGAATGACCATGTGACCTGCCGGAGCAGCTCTGTTCTAATTGCTGTAAAGAACTATCATGTGACCTGCCGGAGCAGCTCTGTTCTAATTGCTGTATTCTAATTGCATTTAATGTAGATTTCTGTTCAGCACACTGCTTAATTATAAACTGCATTTTCTCAGGTGGCTGAGAGATTGAAGATATTTTTTGTGATTTTGTAAGTCACATATGGTATAAAATCTGACCCAAATGTCAATAATTCTAAATTGGTGTCTGTCTGCTTAGACTAGTGATCTAGTTTTTGTATGTTCTGTAGCTAACCATTTAATTTGAAAGAAGATTCTATTTTTTATGGATCCAGACTGCTATATACATAATTTTCCCGTTTGCTGTTTAACAGGGTGTCATCTATAATGTGCAGTAAATATCGACCCATATAGCAATGTAATAATCCTCTGTTTCAGTGCCATATTTGCATGCGATAATGCCTCATTCATTACTGATTTGGTGTTGCAGTCTTTAACACTTTCATAAGAAAATTATTGTTAAAAATAAGTTACCTTTTATGACAATGGAATATTTTGTTTAGAATAGTATACCACCTGGTGGACAAATACTGTAATTAACAATATTTCAGTGTCTTCAGGTCTAGCATTTAGGAATATGGAATCTTATGCACTGATCATCCCCATCTGTCTGTTAAACTAAGTGGATTTGCACATACCTTCTCCAGACTTTTATCATACACTCCTATAGACTTTGTTGAATTTGGTGTAAAACCAAAAAAACTGTTGATTTTTAAATTTCATGAAAATGTATGATGATTCCAAAACATAAACCAGCCCAATACTTTGCTTTATTAGTACACAACTATACAGCAGGAATGGGGGGCCTGGTGATTCACTGGCAGAATGGAAGGTAGATTTGCTTTCTTGTGCAGCCTCATTAGGCTTTACTTGGGAGACTTTAGAAATGCCCAGACAAGGTGTGAAATAATAGCACAAATGTTTCAACCCCCACGATTTTTTGGCATTCCCAGACATCACACTGAGTTTTCTGACACATTTACAATAAAATGTGGACAAATTAGGTGTGTAACTTCTGCGTCTCTTTGAATGCCACTTCAGTTCCTCTGCAGGTTCACTCCTGTTTCCTCCACAGTCACCAGCCCCCACCCCCTTTCTGAAGTCTCACTTCAAAGATATCAACCCCTCTCAATTTGTAATTTATAAATATTACAAAATGAGAAAAAACAAAGTTGATTAGCTTAAGGTTTTGTAATGGAGCTAGATGAGAAGGTACCTTTTTTACTCAATGTTCCACAGGGCACATTCCTGAGTGGGAATGTGTCTTGAACGGTAACGCTCCGGAGTCATTAAAGTTCCAGTTAGAATGTGGTGGTGTGGAATTTTCACATGGATGCTGGAGTAAACATTTAAAGCCAAGTGGATGGTAGTTCAAAACTACAGTCAGTGGGGGTGGGAGAGAACCACTGTTCACAATTACTATATACAAGACTTACTCCTTGTAACAGGCAGCACAAAGCAAAACTCATACATTTAAAGAGGCTTAATTATGAACACCTCTTGCTGAAGAACACCTACTTTTAAAATAACCTCTGTTTTGCTAGGTGATGTAGGCAAGTTACAGCTGTAGAAAATCTAAAATAACAATTCCATATTTTTTTTGGCATTATGACTTGCTTTTAGTAATATTACTTAATACATTTTTTTTTTTACCTGACTGGATCTGTACTGTATTTGCTTTCTTCAACACAGCATCAGAGCAAATCAAATTAGTTTTATTTATTTATTTATTTATTTATTTATTTTTAGACTGTGCCAGCTCCTGGGGAGAAAAGTGAAGTAATGGTGTGCATATTCATATTATGCTATAAATAAATAAATGGCAGTACATATAGTCTAGGGCTTTACTGGCACTGCAGTTGTGTGTGTGTGTGTGTGTGTGTGTGTGTGTGTGTGTGTGTGTGTGTGTTTCATCACTATGATCAACCAAAAAAAAAAAAAAAAAAGATTTACATTTCAAGTCCAGAGGTTAGCAGAAAACCTTCCGTCTCAAATGTGCCTATTCACACACCACCTCCTTTAATGCCATAATCCAGCCAATATGCTGCACATTAATACCGCAGGACACACTGAGTACAGCCTGTGAATTTCTTCTAAAACTGTCAAGACCATCCCCCTTTTTTATTTCTATTTATTAATTGATGTGATCCTGTAAATGTATTGCATTTATTACCATTTGCTTCAAGTCATCATTTTTGTACTGTTGTTTTCTACTAAGTGCCACGTATCCCTGAATCTCTGCAGCACTACTGCATGCAGAGAAAGGGTCTTTGTGTTAGCGATTATCCAACCTCGTCAGATTCTGACTGCAGGCCTGCCAGTGATAACTGAATAACCGCATAATGTAGCCTTATACTGAATGATTAATAGAAAATAATTACACATCCTACAAAGGGATGTAATGTGTCTTATAAATCGACTCCAATAGATTCCTGTACATTAAAGGACTCTTCATTATGTTATCAGTTTTACTGATGTTCGGTAATTCTTATGCACAAGCAGTTCAGTAGATGTTAAGGGCTGTTTGCAGTGAGAAATGCCAGATGGCTGACATGTACCTGCATTTCTATACATACTGTGCATGCAGATCCAGGCTGGTTTTCAGTTTGAAAATGCTGTCCGTGTGCTGCACTAATGATCTACTCGTTATTTGTTTTCACTGAAAAACACAATCATTCTAGTCTGGACACAACCAGGTAATGAAGTGTCGGAAGCATATGTAATGTAAACATTTTAAATGACCATTTACAATAAATGTCAAGTTTAATAACTTTTCCGAAGGTAAAGTGTTACCACGTGAATTAATTAGTATAAACCTGACAGGCTTCTGTTGCCTTAATTGCACAAAAAAAAGAAAGGAAAGAAAAAACTAAGTGCATTTTTAGTTTGATTAATTATCTGGCTGTTTTCAAAGAATGGCACACTCACTAATGTGCTTCATATGCTGCTTTTGCTGTGATAGAAGCACTTTATATACTTGCTCTATGGATTACGAAAGTGTTTTTATTTTAAGTAACTGATGTTTAATAATTAGCTATTTTCTATAAGAAAACAAAGATTGTATGATTAACTTATGACCATATTGTTGAAAAAACAGAATTAAAATAAAAACAATAATGTAAAAACATAATTAATAGTGTGTGTCATATATATATATATATATATATATATATATATATATATATATATATATATATATATATATATATATATATATATATATATATTACTGTATACTTGGCAGCCACCTGAAATCATTACATAATTTACTATTTAAAAATGTCTGCAGTAGATTTAGTAGTATAACTGATTTAATTTGAATATGTTGCTCGCGAGGCTCGTGCAAAGAATAGTAATGATAAAGCCAGAGGTTCAGTGAGGTGAGTCTGTCTTGTCTTCCTGACTTCAAAGGATCCATTAATTAGCTCCAGTATCTGCTTTGCCAGTGACACACTAGAACCTTTCTGCCTGTGGTTAACTATGGGAATGCTGCTCGGGTTTATATTGTACTGTGCAGGAGCTGTAGTAATGAGAAAAGACTAGTGCACATTTGTTTTGTAATTAGTCAAATCATTTTTGAAGAGAAACTGTGTTTTAATACAGTTTCAAGATAATGCTAAAATATTTTGTTTGTTTAATCTTTTTTCTTTTTTATTCTTCAAGCAATATGGCTTTACTCTTCTGCAAATGCACTCTTTTTTTCTTGATCATATTTATGGTTATTGCCTATTAGTGTGATTGTGAATTATTTAGTTAGTGTTCAGTCTAGGGCAGGGTTAACTTCACGCTCATCTTGGCTTAAAGTAGTTCAGTAATCTGTTCTTCATACTGTTTGTCATATTGACCTTGAGAGGATCTCTGTTCCCCTGACAAACAGATTCTATTCATTTCCATGATATCTGCAGCTCTGCAGACTGCTTTATCCCATTACATGTTGTAGTGTCTGAAGGCTTTAGTTTATTTTCAGTTGTATTTGTGAACACTATTTCTAAACTTAGCACACCAATAATTTCATGAAGCAACAGTACATAGCTACACACTGACTTTTGACTTCATTTTGATGATGAAATGGTTTTTTTTATTAATTATGTTCTCCTATTGTATTCTGCATGCAGTGTTGACCCTGATGTATATTTGTCATAGACTCAAATTAAAAGTTCTAAAAACCAAAGTGCCTCAATATGTTCCTATGTTTGTAAGTATGCCCCTGGCAATTGCAGTTTTTTTTTTTGTTTGTTAAATGTTTTACAGTACATTTACTCTATTTCTTCTTCTTCTTAAATCAAGGTTATACTCGTAACCAGAATGAATAGGAAGGACCTTTAGGGAGTCCTCTTTGTGTGTTTTTGTAGTGGTTTTATCAGTGAGGTTCCTAAAACTCTCATTCGTTTTTCATTTAGGAGTATCAGAATTTTGGCTGGTGGATTGGAGAAATAAAAGGAAGTATTGGCATAGTTCCAAAGACATACTTAATGGAGATGTATACTCTTTAAGACGTTCGGAGTAAGTATGTTTAAATTCAATCTAGTACTATTGCAATATATTTAAAAACATCTATTATGCCTTTTTTTTTGCAAAAGTGTGTATGTGAATATATATTAATTTTGCCTTCTAACTTCTATTGTTTTTCTTATCTAGGGTCATCTACAATCAAGTAACTTGTGTGTTATTGACCAGTCAAATGATACCATTACTTGTAACTGCATTTGAAGCTGCTTTGTAAGCTTGCCTTAACATTTACCCATTTTAATATATATATATATATATATATATATATATATATATATATATATATATATATATATATATATATATATGAATGAATTAACTGTTGTTCCAAGACATATTCCCCTCAATACCTTATAGTAGTATGGAAGTAAATGTGCCCTTATATTACAAACCTATCCAAACTACTATTAATAAAACAGTAAGGAGAACTTGGTTGGGTATGTGTGAAGAAAGTATACAACAGATGGTACTCTGAGGATCAGAATTATAATACTGTGAAAAATATTTCCAAAAAGAACAGAATTGAATACTAGAGATTGCAACACCTTTTCTGTCTGTAACTATACACTATACCTTTTAAATGCATTAACAATTACTAAAAGCAAGTCACCATAACTTCTCAATCTTAAAGTACTCCTACATGCTACAACAGTACACATTATTGAAGACATACAAATATAATGATATATTATAATACGGGATATATTTTACACTCTGGGCAAATTGCCCACTCCATATATGCTATTGGAACAATGTTAAACCAAGCCATATGTGTTTAAGTATTACCATCATTTATTTATAATTGTTGATTTTTATTTGTATGTTTTATTTAAATTACTTGGATAAAAAAAAAAAATCAGATTCTAAGCAGCTTTTGTATTGAGTGAAATGTATCAGCAATGTTAGCAAAATAGCTTTTAATATTTGTATTTTAAAATGCTAGTCAAGGAGTGCTATGTATTTCTGTGCCAAAAATATATATAATAGGAAAAATTAATCTTTAGAAAATACATAAAAACGAACACAAGGTGGCAGCAGAGACCATGCACAGCTGGTGTAATCCCCCATTCTCAGTTGTAATTCTGCCTCATTATTGTCAATTCATAGTTTTTTATTCATATATTTATTTATTTTATTATTATTCCTCCACGGGAGGGGACTCCCTGCTTGTAAAAATACATAATTAAAACTTTTCAAAACTATTCTTGCAATGAAACATGACATCTGTGACACCTTTCTTCCATTCTTTGTCTCTTGTTTATAATTTGTCCCTTTTGTTAGCCATGCCAAATTGAAAGAAAACATATGGCAGGGAAATCCTCCCAGTTTAGTACAGTAATATCCCTCTTTCAGGTTTGATACCTGTATCCTTCAACCAGTTTGTGCTTGTTTTTGCTTTTTGTTTTGCATCCCTCCATTTAATTTCAGTATTTAGAAATATGTATTACAAATTAATTAATTTCTTTATGTATCATTTGATTACAGTTGAGTAGATTGCTATTTGTTCAGATAGATAGCCATACGTAGATTACATTTGCTAGTTGCTTAGTAATAAAATAATTTGCTAAAATTACAATTCAATATATATTTTACCAGCATGGAATTACATGAACAAGGCACAGGTAATACATTTTTATTGTGTGATTTGTATAATGAATCATTTTGCTCTTTCAGCACAAATGTACGCTTTTTAATGATATTATTTGTTAAAGAATGGGGGATAGATCATTCTAACACAATAAAGGCAATCATAAATGGCACGTGTCCCTGTTATTTTTGTGCACCCAGTAAATCTTGTAATAACGTTCCACCCTGCACATTTTTAAGGTTCAAATAAAGTTTAATTGTTTTCAAACTGTTACGATGCTAATACATCAACAGCCTGCTGTGTAACTAATGAAATTACTTTGTTATGATTAATTTGGAAAAGAGTTGATTGTAGTAATTAAACAAAACAAGCTGAAGTGAATGATTCTAATGCCATATGGCCCCATAAACTGAACCAAGTCAATTAAATGGTGCTGGGAAGCACATTTATTTAGGGAAATTAAGATATTGTAAAAGTACTGAGGCAAGGTTTGTGGTAGGCTTACTGTACTATCCTCCATGATGGGGGGGGGGGGGGGGGTTATGTATGAAAACTCTTTGTTTTATTATTTCTTTATAGCCCTTGCTGTAGGTAGTATTTTGTATTTACTGTATAATGCTAAATTAGTTTGGGTTAATACGAGTGTGGTTGGTAATTTTATTATTGGTATGTTTTTCTTCCAAATAAACACTTGTTACAAATGGTAAATTACATTATTTAAACACAGCAGTAACCTGGGGACCCCAAAGTGTTCAGCTAGCTTTGAAATATATTTATATATTATATTTATATATAGAATCAATTCAGTTGTGGATTATGGCAGTATTAGCAGTTTATGCAGTTAAAAACTCAACCATGTGTAGAATTTTCTAAATCGGACAGCTAATATATTTGCATTTCTATTTGGCAATGATTTCTTTTTACCATGAGATCAACAGGCAGATCCATGTGAATGGTGCGTTGTTTTTAGTTTAGATTTTTAAACCTATGCTTTAAACAAGCCCCTATACTAGCCTGGACAATGCCTACCCAGATAATATTGCATATACAAAACCTCCCATAGAATGAATTTAGAAATCCAGCTAGTCCTGGAGCTGAAGGATTCAATTGTAAATGTGTTAGAACAAAATGAGCTCCACAATGTGCTGCAATATTTTTAAATGAAGTAGAACATATTTTGTTTAAAATAAATTGCAGCTTTATAAAAGCATGTTTTACATTCAAAAAGTTTTCATGTCTCTCTTTCCAAACTCTTCATCATTTTGACAAGACTTGTTTGTATTTGTTATAATTTTAGATTGTTGTTCAATGAGAGAAACAGGTCCTTTAGTATCATGCTAATGTCATGAATAATAGTGCATCAGCAGATTTTGGTTCCATATAGTATTTTACCTAAATATGTTTGTTTTTATTTTTTTATGTTTTTATGGGGGTTTTTTTTCCTGGTTTATTTTGCTTGACGAACAAAGGGAAATACTATTTAGTGCAGTTCTTTCAATGTCCGTGTCTAAAAGCTCTACTTGAAATGCAATGCCTGAACAGAAAAAGAACTCAACATTTTCATTTTGAATTGGACCATGAGAATAAGAGAACATGCATTAAAGTAAATGACTCAAAAAAAGAACAGCCTATTTTTTTTTTATTTTTTTTTTAGGATTTAACCTCAAGATAGGTCTTATTTTGCTGATGTTGGTTCCAGATAAAACCTTTTGATTCTTTAGTGTACAGTAAGTTTCTTCTGGGGCAATGGTGTTGGACTCGTTGTGCTTTGTTGTACGGAATAGACTTTATACCAGGCACTGCAGGCAGGAAATCAACTAATAAAGTAGCTCATTGTATTGTGTGTGTTATTTGCTAATAAGGTACTGGGAATAATCATCCCACACATACGTTTTACACTAATCGTATATACATGCAGGTTTATAATAAATTTACTTGTTTTCATATTCAGAGTTTATTATTATTAGCTTCTTAAGTTACATATATACAGAATCTCCTCTCGATTTTAGTCGAGCAACAGTGGTGTCAGAATATTTAGCAGAAAAAAAAAACAATTGCAATTTCATTTGTCTTTTTAATTAACTCTTAGACACATTTGGAAATCGGGTTACTGTCAATAAATGTACTCGGGGTAATTTAACCACAATGTCCAGGGTATGTAAACATCAGATTATTACACCTAGCACCAACATAGCAGCTTCCTTGTGTTAGGGGAGCACGTTGTTTTATTGCTTTTTTTTTGTGCATGTTTTGTAGATAATCCAAATTATTTTTTGTACTATTTGTATTCAATAATATTTTGGCTGACCTGAAACTGTGAACATAGTACGACAGTACTATAGCATTCGCAAGTCATTATGATGCTATTGAAAAAAGGGGAGCATGTTCGTTTGCATTCCAGAGAGCAAACAGTAGCCCAGAGCATCCCTGTGGCTTCAGCTTGTGGTGCTGATCATCTGTTCCTTCTACAGGGGGCTTCGTTCTCTGACCAGAGGGGAAAGTTAACCCCTTCACTGCTGCATGTAGTCCTTAGGTAACCTGGGGTGTGCCTGTACTTTATTTAGAAGTAGCTGTTACTGTAGGCTGTAGTTCTCCAGTGAGCTAATATGTGGTGGTGTATGAAAGGAACATTTATTGTGTCACGTTCCACCATGTTTACAGAATATGAAATCTAAGTTACCAGTCAACCAGAGCTTGTGACTTTAATATGGTGTATATATTCCAATTTAATTCTAGCTTAACAATGTTGGTTTGTTGCCATTATAAGTACAAGTATATTGTATTTCTAAGGTTTGGGTTGCCTTAAATATTCTGCAGCTTAACATAACGTAGTGGCTTGTTTCTGAATTGATAATGTGGGGAAAGGGAGAAGAAACACAGCTTGGTCAGAAAAAAATGCCATCCTTTACTGCTTCACTGAAGTAATCAGCACAAAATTGATTTGGGAAAGGGAGCTAAGTTTGTGCCAAACAGATGGCACACCCTGCTGTGTCTTTGATTGAAAAAGAAAGGTAACATTTGCAGCCACGTCAAAGAGATGGTGATCAGCAAAACAAATTGGTCTCCGAAGTGTAGCCTTGTTGCATCAAACCACACTGCAGGGTAGGAGAAGCTGCTTCTGTCGGCTGCAAGAAATATATTTAAAAAAAAAAAAAAAAAATTCATAACATAGATTACAGCAGATCTTTAGACAAAAAAAATATAATGCAGTTTTAAAAAAATAAATAAATAAATAATCGAAGCTGTGTGCCAAGTAACCACAAATGTGCAATTGGACAAGAAGATGGGTTTTATAGCAGGCATTTCCACAAGCCTCTGTTCTGCCTGCAGTACAAACATGGCGGTGTGAGAATGTGTTTTTCTCAGCTGGCAGCCTGATTCCGCTTCAGTTAAGACAAGGTACAGATATGTCCTTTGGGTGACATTCAAAACTCGATATAAATCCTCTGCTTTATGAGACTGCAGTGCAATAAATTACTTAGCCTAATTGTAGATGTAATGAATTACCATAATTAGTCATGGGCTACATTAAATTAATCAGCATGGTACATTATTTTGCTAAATTACATCCTTGCCTTCTGAAGCCACCAGTACAGCAATCAGTGTTTCTTCCAATAGGGGAATGATGTCATAACGAGAAGCATTTCTGCTCTAGAAGGGAGAGGATATGAATTTTGATGGGAGACAGGAAGGCTCTTGAGTTAAGACTTGTGCCTGAGGTGTCTGGTTGTTAATGATACTTCAGTCCTACAGGAGAGTACTGGGCTGTGACTCTTGAAGGTTGCTGCAGATTCTTTTCACATGGAAAAAAAAAAAGTCTTAAAGGAGGCTTAATGCTCCTATCATACCGACCAATTTACTGCTGCTGGGGTGGCTGAAACAGCAGCTACCACAGGAAAGGTTTGTTAGTCGAATGCACTCTATTCAGTGTTGCAAGAGCCAGTTATGTTTATAACGAGCAAGTAATTTATGTGCAATTAAAGCCAGTAAAATTTAAATATAGGTCTTCAAACACAGAGAGCTGTTTACAGGATCCTGTTATATAGTACACTTTGCTTTGTTTAAATGCAAAACTGTACTGCCCTGTTAAGGCCTGGTCACACGGGTGACATTTGTCAACGGCAACAAGGGGGCGACAGATGTTGCTGACTTGTCGTCTCGTGTGACCACCCTGGGCAACACCCCGGCGACATATCGCCCATTTAGGACAATGTTTTATTTTTCAGGCAACATGAGGGCAACATTTTCAATACCAGCCAATCAAATTTGATAGTAGTGTCACATGATGATAAGACTCGACCATAACGTCAGACAGTATATGATGCATTCGGATTCCTGCATTTCATCCAATGAATTATATGTAGTCTAAAGATGTGCAATACAGTGTGTGTGTGTGGATAACCGAATGTTAATGTCCACAATTACAATAACATATATAAGCTATGAGTACAATTCTACAATAACAAAATACACATGTAGCGTATTTTTAAAAATGTTTTATTTTAAATTAGTTTGCCATGTATGCAGTTATGAAGGATAATTTGTGACAAAATTAAAAAAATAAATACATAAATAATAGATGTAATATATTTCGATTTGTATTTATTTAGTTTTTTATTTTTATTTAGTTTATGTATTTAGTTATTTTGTTTATTATAATGTAATTAGTACATTTTTATATCGTAGTCTTCCTTCGCAGCATGTTTACGTCTCGTGAAAAAAACGTGCATTCTGATTGGTTTGCATTACGTTGTCGCCTGTGTGTCGCCTGCTTGTGGACCGCAGGCTTGTCTCTTGTGTGATAATTTATGCCGTTTCAGAGACAATTCGATTTTGTGACTACCTGTAAAATATGTGAGTCCTTTCCAAATGCATTGCTGGGCACCTTCAGTATGATCCTTAGGTTTAATAACACAATATGCCAGGACTGTGGAGCACTTGTCATTTTATTCATCCCATCAAATACCTCCAAATGCATCTCTCATTGTTTTACTTAAGGTTGAACGTCTCACAAAGTTGAAACTCCAATAGAGAAAAAAAAAAAATTGGTTTGTGCTGACTAATCACAAATTATATATATATATATATATATATATATATATATATATATATATATATATATATATATATATATATATATATATATATAACAGGCATTGACACACACAGATACAGTTGTAGTCAAAAGTTTACATATCCCAATGGAAATTTTATAATTTCTCAAAAACAAAGAATTTTAGGAAAAATCTTTTGTAGCAAAAGTTTTGCTTTTGTGGATGAGGAAAACAAAGCTACAAGAAATAGATGTCTACAATTATTTTTTTCAGCAATTTTTTTGCAAAAATCCTAATTCAAAAGTATTTATACCCTGACAAGGAAAACGACCATAGACACGTTTTTATAAAGTAATAACATGACATTTACTTTTTACCTTTTTGTAGCTGAACAAGCAAGCGAAAACTGAAATTAAACTTTAAACACTTAAAATAAAACAAACGTGGAAATGGCGTTGTAAAGTGAAGGGGGAAAAAAACTCACTGTTTTGGTTCTCGTGTATTACATTCCACATAACAGAAGGTTGCAACAAAAAATATATAATATATACAATCTATATATAAATCACTACATAACATTTTCTGGAAGTTGGGTACTGTTTAACTGAGGCATTTCAGAATGACGTGCTTGCCTTTTTTTTTTCCTGTCCCATGAGATTCTGACTCACTCTAAAGCAGCACAACAGGTTTTTGTCCCAGATAGCTTTCCATAGAGATCACTATGCTTGCTCGCACGCGCATTATTTTGTTTGTTTACTTTTTGCTGTCTGAAACTTTTAAATAGAGGCTCAAGAGCTGCTGTGTTGATCCTGTGTTTATTTTCATATATTAATCTCACATATCACACAGAGCTCTTTTTCATTTGCCATTTTTTGCCATAAATAAGTTGAAAACTGAAAAGTAGTTTAATTCTTTAGTTTTTTTTTGTTTTTTTTTTAAACTTCAAACTCCCGGTTTAAACTCCCATTTTCACAAAATATATATTAGTTTATTTAGTTTGGCACATCTGTGAATTACAGAAATGCATGAGGATGCAGAAAAGGGGCTGTGTTCCAGTGTTGTGTTGGTGATTTCTTTTATTTTTCTTCTCCTGGTGGGAGCTGGTTTAATTAGTGCTAGGAGGTATGGGAGTCAGTTTATTGTGCATATTGTTTCCCAGCTGTACTTGAGATTGCCAAGTTTCTGTTGGCCTGACCCTGTTCTGAAAATCAGCAGTAAATTGCTGCTCGTACACAAGTGATGGCAAAGGGCTTGTTCTGTTGGGTTTGCGCTGTCACAGGAACCTGGGCTAAGGGATTAATGGCCTGATGTTAAACATCTGTCCCTTGTCTTTTGGGGACATAAACACAGTGAGAAAGAATCTAACACTCTCCACTAAAAGGTCTTCAAAGAGACAAAGCCCTTGGTAACATTTTTAGCGAGTAGCATCTTAGACACATTGCCTCTTTATGATAAAACCCCACAATGCTAAGGGCCCTATAAATAGTCTATGTGTCACAGCTCAGAGAAGAAGACAGGTTTCCTCTAGACATTGGTTGTGCAAAAAGATTCATCATTACCTGCAGTTGCAAAATTTATCTTTGATACTTACAACTAGAATAATCCATACTCTACATTTTATTGCAGATATAGGTAGGTGGCCATTATGTTCAACATTTCCTAGATATTACAAGCATTACACCACAGAACTACCCTATTGCAGAAATACATTGATACAAGAATATAGATGCAGGGTATATTCCTAACCCTTTTAGGTTCTTGTATTTATAATTATTTATAAGAATAAGGGCATCAACATCAAACCTTAACATATCTCTTCAAAATATAAGTTGAATTATTTGAATACTAAAAATATAATTGTAATCAAAGATACACAGTATACCTTTTAGAGAAGGTGATTTTAGCCATCTCTTTTGTAGTGTGTCAGCGAGATTCACAGTACTGTGTTTACAGTCGTGGTGCAGCAGGTTTTCTGGCTGGTTTGGTGTTGGAATACATTTCCCAGTCTGAGAACACAATGTCATGTTAATAATTGGGATGGTCCCCTGGTAACTGAGTTTCTGTTTACGTGATTGCGATTGCATGTGTGGTAGGGAGGGTTGATGTTACGCCAGTGATTGGGTTAGAATCATGCCCATCAGTGTGGTTAGCTGTTGGGGAAAGAGTTGAGGGGGTCCAGATACCACATGGTGGTGCACAGGCTTATTAGTAGAGAGAAGGTGATATGTGATATGCAGCTTGACCCGCCCAGGTTTGTTTAGGGCAGAAAACTGCTTCCTTCTATGTTGTCCTTGCACTGCACTGACAAAGACACCCTTACAGACTCTTATCTATCTAAATCTATATTATGTTAGCCAAGTTACATTACATTATTACAGTACCAATAATTGAAGCAGTCTGTAATAAAAAAAAAAAAAAGAAAAATGATGGTGTGCTGTAACATTTGCTTTTTATATCTTATGACAAAGCATTTAAAACACAATTTTCCATCATATGATTAATAAAATCGCTATGAAAATATTATTCTGTGATATTTAAAAGCTCCATCACCCTTTTTCAAGTACCTTTCTAACCTGGGCAAAGGCTTTGATATTAGGTGCATGGGGTGCAGTGTTAAAACAAATGACTCTGGGCCCCCTGCTACAGATTTCTACTCCAGTTTCCTTGAAGGCGTTATTCACTGAGAAACAGTCACTTATCCTTCCAGAATAATAACACCTTGCAGACTTGCTGAAATGAATCCGTACTCATAGCATTACACTCTGTTGACACATTTATTTTCTCCAGCCTATATCTAATAAAATAAATACACATGGAGTGCTTGTGCTGAATAGTAATTGTGGTTAAGCTGGTGGTAAAGAACAAGCAAACCCCTCCCACGAAGAGTTAAACAATCCAGGATGCATTTCTAACCAATTACAAAGGGAACCGTTAGATTCACTGTCTGCAGGGACATGAAATGGATAACCGTGCTGATTTGCTATGGGCGAGAGAGCTTTCAGGCAGAGGTCACAGGAAGAGCTGGAAGAGGAGAAGGGTTGGACAGTGGTGCTCTTAGCCGGTCCATCTGTGTGACTGGAAGTCTGCCATGCTTCTGTAGGCACGTTAATTAAGAAAGCTTAAAAAAACAGGTGCTCGGAAACCAGACAGTTGCAGTGTAATATTGAGCATGAAGTTGGACATTGTTAATATGGAATCTCTTTTTTTAATTTATTTTTACATTGTTTCTATATGTAGGTTCTATAGACATTGTCATCTCAAATATATTGCAAATGTCATGGACTTTCTTATGTTATGTTCTTATGATATTGTATCAGGAATCTACATTGAATGAACTTTAATCTAATTTGTCTAGCTTTGCCTAGAGAGAACGATCAACCTAACACCTTGAATGCACCAGGCACTCAGGAAACAAAAGGATAATCAAACCCGTCTCCATGATTTAATTAACCCGTCTATTGAGAGAGGTAGTTTAGCATTGGAGTCTGAAAAGAGAAAAATAGCTTAAAGATTTAGAGATTTAAGACAAATTTCACATCATATTGATTTAATACCACCATGAGTACAAGATGGAAGCGTTTTTATTCTTAAATTGCCTAACAAGTATAGAATAACCCAGGTAATAAATCCCTAAGAGAATTAAACTGTTGGCAATGTCCAACCAAAGTCGCAACCAGACATGTTTGGTGTCTAAAGGAATGTAATTTCTTATGGTAAAAATAACGGGAATTCAGAATAAAATCTGAATTATTTAGCAAAAGTTATGCACGTTTTAAAAGTTTCCCCTTTCCAGATTATGATAAAGAACTAATCAGACAGAGGAAGGGGGGAGCAATCAATCAAGATGGCAAGCCCATTCGCTACAAAATAGCCAATCGGAGCATGCAGCGGGAAATTCAAATAATCTCTTTGTTTGAAAAGTATAAAGCCCGCTGCTTTAGCCCAGCTCCTTGTCCCCAACTCTACATCCCCAACTCCTGGTCCCCAGCTCTACCCCCCTATGCTTGCCCTCTAATCTGAGCCCAGCGCTATCCAGACCTGCTTTAGCCCCAGACTGGCTGCTGATCCCTGCTTGCTCAGACTCTAAGAAACTACAAGACTGCACCTGGAGCCCTCAGCTCTCAGTATTTATCCATCAAGGTTGGGGGCCCTGACACTCGGAGAAACACAAGGTAACAGAACTGCTTTTCAGGCTAGGTAACAATACTCTTAAATATCTATTCAGGTATTGTGTGACCCCTTGTTGTGTCAGTATGTACTAGTATTTTGTTGGTAAATTGTTGTTTTAAACCTTAGTTCTCATTGTAATGCTTTTAATGTGACTTTAATTGTGTAACTGTTTTGTGTGATTTTCAAACTTTTATATTGTTGCATGCTTAATAAATACCATCTTTCTAAGAAGAGATTCCCAGTATTGAGTCATTCGCTCATGTTGAACAAACACGATTTATGAACTTTGAACAGTCTGGAATGTGGTCTATTTTTGGCTTGTTGTAACGTGTAAATCTGCCATCGTTTTCATAGAGCGATATTAAAAACTGCCTACAATAGTACCCACATATACATCGTTTTTGAATTGATAAAATGTACTTTTATTAGACGTTGTATTTTCATGTTATCTATCCTACAGTTTGTCACCCACCCATTTCACATAATTCTAGTATGTATATAATACTTTATATAGGACTTACCTTTAGGTTTAGGATTAGTGCTGATTGGGATCTGAAACTTGTCAATTACTGGAGTTTTTTTTGTCCTTTATGAGTATCACTAGTGTGTTGCTCTTTCTTACACTGTACTAGTGTTAAGCTAAACATATTAACGTTTTGTTGCCCCTTTATAACCATGTTAACTAACCAAGCCAAGAGAAAAAAAACAACATAAAATGACAGCCTAATGTAAGTAAGTCTCTATTTGCCACCAACTGCAGGTAAGAGATTGCAGAGATCAGATTGACAGATAAGTCAATTTACATTAAAGGTTTTCTGTTAGGGTCGAACCTGCATTTACTATACATTAGTGCACTAATCTGCTATTTGTATTGCGTTTCATTTCCCAAATGCATAATGATTGTCTAATGTCACATGCTTGTTATAGCATTGTAGTAACATGTAATAATCCCTTATTATTTTTACATTGAAATATCACTTTCATTTACTTTAGCCCAGTTTACTTAACTGTAATTACTTTTTTGGACCATTTATAAACCTTTTGGATGTCCATAAAGTTTGGCTGATTTTTTTGCAATTAGCAATGTTAATATCCACTCCCATCTCCCATACCGGAGCACACTGGGTGGGGGAGCACTACAAGGGGGCGTGATACAGAGCTGCACAGATCCAAGTGGGTCTGGTCATGCACAGGCAGCAGAGACAGCTTCGGCAGGGGAAGAGGTGAATTGATCAATGTGAATAAAGTGAAATTAAAGTGAGGAGAGGGGGTGTACTGGTAAATGTTGGTATCATATTGCATGAACAGTGAAGTGGTTGGAAAATTGAAATGCTGTACCTAACAGAATCGTACAGGCACTGGTCCATCTGAAGTCTGTTGCATATATATAATAACTGTTGTATTGGAAATCAGAAGCAAAGTAATGTGTTTGAATAATGCATGATTTAAAACATACAATTCTGTTTGGCAACAGTAGCTTAGAAGTTTGGATTTATTTTTCTTAAGGTCTTGCTCCATTATAACAATGGAGACATCATGCATTACAAAGAGGGGTGCTCAAACACCATGCACTTACACAACCACCTTAGTTCCACCTTAACAATCTCTGACTTGATTTAAATGAAACGATATCTTATTGTCGGTGGGAATTGAAATCCCCATCTCCGTTTTAAAGGGTAATTTTAGGCCCATTCCTAATTGACAGTGTCTGGGCTGCTCTTACTTTCCCACACTTGATATATCAGAAACCTGTCAAAGGAATAGGGTGCATTTGTAAGAGTTATCTATTGAAGTGCTCTAATAGATCATTGAACTTTATTGATCCGGGCTATGTTTTAATTGGATTGGAAGGTTTAATTGGATTTGGGGCACTCCTTTTTATTGTTGTTCAAATAAGTACATTTGGCTTTGTGGTTAAACTTGCAGGACCCAGGCAGCTAACTAAAATAGAGCACCATGTAGAAACCAGGACTAATTTTTGTTTCAGGAAAATGTAAAAAAAAAAGAAAGAAAATAAGCATTCATTACAGTGTTGTTTTTTTTTTTAATTGCACTAATAGCTTTGTGTAATATTATTGGAGTACATGTGACAGTGTATGAAACATTGTATGAATGAAATATAACCAATTCAGCAGTACTTTGAATAAAGGTCAATATGATTTTCTTGACAGCTCATGTAATGTGGAAGCATATGTTCCCTGTAAGCCTGGGAATGGCTGAAGAGACTAGAAGAGGTAGACTTGGCTGTGGTAGACAGGGGTGACCCGTGGAGGGACAGACTGGACACGGCTGGAAAAAACATTCAGATACACTTGATGGAGATTTTACAGTCGAGAGAGAGAGGAGGGAGGGAAGGGGGTTATTCCACAGTACAAATATGGGAAACACATTTTCAGTGTATTTATTGAAAGTGGGACTACACGGCTATATCTGTATTAAGTATGAACTATAATAAAAAAAGCTGTTTCATACTTATTATATTAGCATTCTAATTAATAAATGAGACTAGGTTATCTATATGGTAGGTCAGGAATGATATATAAAGCTCCCACACACCCCTCTACTCCCTCTTCAAAATAGCAGCACTGTCAATATTTTCCAAAGATTTCTGCATGCAGTTTCTTATTCTTTTAAGAGAGGGCTGAGTAATTTCCTTTTTTAATTTTTTTAAGAGCATGTATAGAACCCCTGGACGAGCTGGGACGAGCACATGCTTCTGTGCTGGAGTTGAATATTTTTGTTATATTGTCTTTGTTGAATGTGTCAAGGTCATGGTATGAGCACAGTGTTTCTTTCGCTTGCCTCTGTAATTGTGTGGTATGATAGTTTGCTAGGGAAGAAAGGCTCCTTTAAAATGAGTATGCGATCCCAAAAGAAATTGCTTCAATCAGCAGCCCTGCTTAATGGATGTTAATGGGAAGTGGAGATAGGATAGTAAGTGTTACTTTGATTAATAAGAGAACTGCAAAAAATTTCAATTCTGCCACTGATGGATTATTTTCTTCAAGCTTGATAAGCATTTCTCATTTGTTCTTAAATTTGGTCAATACTGTTAAAGATGTCAAATGAAGTATAATTAATTTGGTTACCACTGCTCTAACAGTGTTACTGGAAAACAGATAAGAAACACACAGCACTGGAAATAATGAAATCTCCTGTAGCAGAAATTCATTGAGCACTACGTATTTATTTTCTGAAATGCCATTACATTTTCTGTGGCAGTCTTATGTTGTATAAATAGAATGAAGAACTGTATAGACCATAACGTTGTGACCTTTGTGTTAGCAAGTCTTATACATTCTCAAAGTTAACTTCCAGAGGTGTCTATGTTGTCAAAATCAAAGCTTACCTGTCCCCTTAGTCTCATAGTTATTACCTGGCTATAATAATACATTTGTTGCTCAACATTAATCTTCTGAATATAAAATGATCATTGAAAAATAATGTGTTTATTTATTGGTTGCTTGATAAAGATTGTTTCTTTGCAGCTATAAATTGTTCAAAATCATCTACTGTGATCCTTTATAAGAGGGCTGATTAATGCTGTTATCTACTGTGGTAGTTTTAGAAGAAATTCCCTTGTAATTAAAGCTGGATTGAAGCTCTCCATGAATACTTTTGCAAACTCACTTTTACAGAGTTTTGTTTTTCAAGTTCCAGACTCACTCAAATTGTTCTTAGACCAATGTTTGAACCAATCGTCCGGTATTCCTCTTATACGTATTACTGACAGACGACATAATGTTCTACTGTTGTGGTAAGGTGTAGTTGTGGGATGAGTTGGTTAATAAATACACACACACATACACACACACACACATATATATATATTGTGAAGTACTTTGTTCTTTCCAACAGGTGTTTGTCACTTTAATTATACACGAAACAAGGGTAGTGCTCTTTAAACGCCGTGGCGTACGTTTATTTAGCAAACTGTTCAAACAAAAAAACACACAAAACAAAACCTAGCCTTTCTTCAGGCGCTAACTAAACTGAGAAACAGAAAGGCTAACTAATGCAGGGCAGGGTAAGCCTGTTCCCCTGTTTAAACTAATTCCCAAAATCACCTCAGCCAAATCACCGTCCAGAACTCCGTTGTCAAGGATCGCCGTACCTTTATTTTGTTATAAGAAAACCTTTTGTCCAACACGCTTGTTTCACCACTTCAACCCTCCCCCGAACACACAAACTGAGGCCCTTTTTAACCCCGACCTGATCACTTCCATCTGATCAGCATTTGCCGATTAATTATACAATTAAACACTTGTTACATTTGTTTCAACACAGTGTGTGGCTACCCCCCATGGTCCTAAAGCCTCCAAATTACTGTCTGGTACATGCACATCATCACATACCCTCCCCCTCTGCACGATCCCGTGGGGTCGGGCATACAAGACTTCTGCTGGCTGCGGAAACCTAGACACGAAATCAGCATTTATGTGCTCTTTACCTTTTCTATGTATTAAGTCAAAACAGTAAGGCTGTAACGTTAAAAACCACCTGGTTATTCTCGCATTCTTGTCTTTCTGACGATACATCCACTGTAATGGGGCGTGGTCTGTAACCAGTGTAAATCTCCTTCCCCAGAGATAATACCTCAAAGAGTCCACTGCCCACTTGACAGCTAAGCACTCCTTTTCTATTGTAGCATATGCTTTTTCCCTTGGGAGGAGCTTTCTGCTCAAAAATAAAACAGGATGTTCCTCCCCCTCACAGGACTGTGATAACACTGCCCCTAAACCCACTTCCGAAGCATCTGTTTGTAATATAAACGGTTTATCAAAGTCAGGACTTATCAAAACAGGTTCAGAGCACAGTGCTGATTTCAAATCTAAAAATGCCCACTCAGCCTCTGCTGACCATTTTACCATGTTAGACGTGGATGTTTTAGTGAGATCTGTTAAGGGCACAGCTCTTGAGGCAAAATTTTCAATGAACCGGCGATAATAGCCAATAAGTCCGAGAAAGGCTCGGACTTGTTTCTTGTTCACTGGACGGGGACAAGACAGAACAGCTTCAATTTTGTTTTGCTGTGGTCTAATTAAGCCACGTCCGAGTGAAAATCCCAGATACTTTGTTTCCTGCAGAGCGAATGCACACTTCTTTTTATTAGCTGTTAAGCCTGCTTCCCTTAACGATCTCAATACCGCTTCCACCTTGTATACATGAGACTCCCAATCAACGCTAAAAATGACCACATCGTCAAGATAAGCTGCTGCATAGTGACTATGTGGCCTGAGTACCCTGTTCATAAGCCTTTGGAACGTGGCTGGGGCACCATGCAGACCAAAGGGCAACACTGTAAATTGGAATAAACCCTGTGGAGTTACAAATGCTGTCTTTTCTTTTGACTCTGGTGACAATGGCACCTGCCAATAGCCTTTGGTCAAGTCGAGTGTGGTAATATACTTGGCTTTTCCCAACCTTTCTAGCAATTCATCCACCCTCGGCATTGGGTATGCATCAAACTTTGATATTTCGTTCACTTTTCTAAAATCCATACAAAATCTTATAGTTCCATCAGGTTTTGGCACCATCAACACCGGGCTGCACCAGTCACTATTTGATTCCTCAATTACTTGTAATTCCAACATCTTTTTTATTTCTTTAGCGAGATCCCCCTGTTTAGACTCTGGAATTCGAAATGGTTTCACTCTGACTCAGGCTCCTGGAGGGGTAATGATACTATGTGACATAAGATTAGTTCTCCCTGGCAAGTCTGAGAACACGTCATCATTTCTATTAATTAGTTCTTTAATTGCATTACTCTGTTCCGCAGTCAAGTGTTCACCAATTTTCATTTCAGTCGCACTTGTCATACCCGGCAACTCAGGACCCAGTTCTAAATCTTCGCACTGTACTGTGCCTACTAAAGGTTCCCTGTCTACCCACGGTTTCAGCAGATTGACATGGTAAATCTGGTATGGTTTCCTTTTCCCTGTCTGGTACACCTTATAGTTTACATTACTTAACTTATCCGCTATTTGGAAAGGTCCCTGCCATTTAGCCAAAAACTTGTGTGCATGTGAAGGGAGCAAAACCAACACTTTGTCTCCCACTTTAAACTCTCTTAGACGAGCCCCGGCGTTATACGACGTTTTTTGTCGCTCTTGCGCTCTGACCAGATTTTCATTTACCAGGCTGCTAACCTTGTCCATTCTATCTCTCATTTTTATTACATACTCAACTAAATTGTCCCCTCTAGGTGGCGTTCCTTCCCACACTTCTTTGACAACGTCTAAAATTCCCCTCGGCTGTCTCCCATACAATAATTCGAACGGCGAAAACCCAGTCGAGGCTTGAGGAACCTCTCTGATAGCGAACATAAGATAAGGAAGAAAACTATCCCAGTCTCTGCCGTCTACGTGCATTACCTTCTTTATCATTTGTTTTAACGTTTTATTAAACCGTTCCACCAAACCATCCGTTTGTGGGTGGTGAACAGAGGTAGTAATTTTTTTTACTTTGCACAACTTACACATGTCTTTCATAACTGTGGACATAAAGGGGGTCCCTTGATCGGTAAGGATCTCTTTAGGGAAACCGACCCTAGAAAAAACCTGTATCAACGCCTGTGCTATATTCATTGAATTAGTGTTCCTTAACGGTATAGCCTCGGGGTATCTAGTGGCATAATCCACAATGACCAGAATGTACTGGAACCCTGTTTTAGACTTTTCCAAGGGCCCAATTAAGTCCATTCCCACCCTCTCAAATGGCACGTCTATGACAGGTAACGGGACAAGCGGGGCTCGAGTAGGTTTCCTGCCAGTGACCAGTTGACATTCCGGGCAAGCTATACAAAACCGCTCTACATCCTTATAGACTCCTGGCCAATGAAAACGCATCATTACCCGGTCCCTAGTTTTCTGTATGCCTAGATGCCCTCCTAACAAATGACTGTGAGCCAGCTGTAGTATTACCCCTTTGAACTTACTTGGCACCAGTAACTGTTCTAACCACTCGCCACATTCAGTTCTAGTGACCCTATACAAGAGATCATTTTTAACAATGAAATGTGGTATAGTCACCGTGTCCCTATTTTCCCAATAACGTTCGTCCGGTACCACAGCTTGATTAAAGGCATATTGTAGGTTTTTATCTTCTATTTGTTCTCGTTTGAAGTCCAAAGAAGACACTGCTAGCTCATCCCACATCTCGGAGAGGTTTTCTTCTAAACTTCCTAACGACTCAGATTCCCTGTTAGGCTGCCCTACACGCGTTTGGGGGTCTGCACTTTTGCTTGTATATTTCCCCCCAGGGAGCCTTTGCGGTTTAGCTTGGGTCCTATACTTTTGACTTCGTGTCTTCCTGGTTTTTCCCGGTTCAGCTAGTACCTCTTCGTCAAACGGAAACAATTCAGACAACTCTGGGTTCTGGCCACTAGATGACCCTGCCTCATTAGTAGCAACAAAAACCTCTCGCAACTGTACTAAGCGAGCAAATTCGGTACAATCACGACCCACAATCACTGGATAAGGAAGTCTAGGTAACACTCCCACTTTTAACTTTACCTCCTGGGAACCTATTTTTATATTTACGGTGGTAGCTGGGTAGGTTTTAATATCACCGTGGATGCACATTATTCGTACCTCCGCCTGGTCTGTAGAAAAGTGTTCCCCCACCAGGTCAGAGGATATTAAACTCTGCCCACAGCCTGAATCTAACAAAGCTACTGTGCTTTTATCGCCTATTGTAACAGCAACCACATACTCTGTTTTTGGTGACCTGCAGGAAAATAAGTTATTAACCGTAGTCACTACATGACAGTCCATTGACTCTACCGTCTCCCTCTTGGGACAATTTCGGGCAATGTGCCCCCAACCATCACATTTAAAACATTGCACCCTGTGATATGGCAAACTCTGCATTTCATTCCACAATTTATTCTCCCCTGCCCAAGGTCCCTTCACGGTTCTAGACCGCTCTTCAGCGCCCCCTTTTTCCCAGTCATTCTTACCGGGATTCTCGGCGGTGCGTTGTTTCGGGCTTGTGGGGCGCCAGTTGCTTTTGGCAAAACGGGATGTGGGCTGGGCAATTTCCAGGGCAGTGAGTTGACGCTCGACCAGGGCGATTAGTTCATCGGCGGTGTTTGGACTGCCCTGTGCCACCCATTTTCGTAAGCCCACTGGAAGGTTCCTCAGATAATGGTCGAGGACCAGTAGTTCCACAACCCGCGCTGAGCTATTCGTCTCTGGTTTAAGCCACCTACGGGCTAAGTGGATTAAGTCAAACAGCTGTGACCTTGGTGCTTTTCCCTCTTCATATCTCCAAGAATGGAAGCGTTGAGCCCTCACAGCTACGGTGACCCCGGCTCTCGCCAGAATCTCAGCTTTCAGAAGATTATAATTAGCTGCTTCTGTTAGCTCCAAATCAAAATAAGCTTTTTGAGCATCTCCACTCAAAAAAGGCGCAACAATGCCAGCCCACTGCTCAAGTGGCCAAGCCTCTCGCTCGGCGGTCCTTTCGAACGCCAACAGGTAAGCTTCCACGTCGTCTGCTGGGTTCATTTTCTGTAAAACATGGCTAGCTCTTATAGGACGGGGTCCCGCAGAAGCTGCTCCCCCCCGTTCTCCAGAATTCATCTGGCTCCATAGTTCTCTCCACTCTCGACGATCCTGCGCTGCTTGTTCTGCCAGGGCTTTGGTATGCTCCTGCAAAGCCGCTGTGGCGAGCTGCTGAGCTGCTGTTGCTTGTAGAACTGTTTTAAGTAATTCTTCCATGTTGCGGGGTTCTCAAAGAAAACAAAGCCCCACTTCTGGTACCAAATGTGAAGTACTTTGTTCTTTCCAACAGGTGTTTGTCACTTTAATTATACACGAAACAAGGGTAGTGCTCTTTAAACGCCGTGGCGTACGTTTATTTAGCAAACTGTTCAAACAAAAAAACACACAAAACAAAACCTAGCCTTTCTTCAGGCGCTAACTAAACTGAGAAACAGAAAGGCTAACTAATGCAGGGCAGGGTAAGCCTGTTCCCCTGTTTAAACTAATTCCCAAAATCACCTCAGCCAAATCACCGTCCAGAACTCCGTTGTCAAGGATCGCCGTACCTTTATTTTGTTATAAGAAAACCTTTTGTCCAACACGCTTGTTTCACCACTTCAACCCTCCCCCGAACACACAAACTGAGGCCCTTTTTAACCCCGACCTGATCACTTCCATCTGATCAGCATTTGCCGATTAATTATACAATTAAACACTTGTTACATTTGTTTCAACACAGTGTGTGGCTACCCCCCATGGTCCTAAAGCCTCCAAATTACTGTCTGGTACATACACATCATCACAATATATATATATATATATATATATATATATATATATATATATATATATATATATATATATATATAACAAAATAGTACGTTGCCTGTAAGCAACATTTGAAAACATATGGTTAAATTAACCTAACTCCTTATCCAGTCTGGATCCTAATAGCCCTATGCATGCCCCACGTGTTGTGCAATGCAAAATACCCTGAGCCAAAAGGGAGTGCAAGCCCTAAAGTTTTCTAGTTCATTGTTTACTTCTTCAAAACCACTGAAATAAACATGTTTGGTTCTTTAGGGTAACAATGAACCCACTTTTTTACAAAAAGGTTTTGTTTAAATCTCCAAGTAAAATGTGTACTGAGCATCAAAAGAAACTTATCACTTATATTTGGATAAAATTCACTAGATGTGATCGAAAAATGACAAACTCTGTTTTAGAGCAGGTGCAGTGACTTTTTATTGTGCTGATTAACAATTGACATCACAAAGATGCTGCAAAATGATCTGTCGATCTTGGGCAGGTGTTGCGACTCTTGGTCTCCCAGTTCGTGGCCTGTCATTGACAGAGTGTGTCTGGTTATACTGTCTCGCCAGGTTTGAAATTGCTGGCTGTGAGCACCCAAGACAGCGAGCCACAGTACGCTGCTCTAGTCCAGCCTCCAACATGCCGATTGCACGAAGTCGCTGCTCTCTTGACAGACGTGGCATATTGTTTTCTTTTCTGTGATTTTCTTTATTGCTTTTATTCAAGCTTGCAATTCAACAGCTGAAATCACTCCATATCCAGTGTCCACTAATTAGGTGATTAAGTGCCTATGCTTCAGTCATAGCCACTCAAGCGTGTCATGGTCAAGGATGAATGATTGAGTGATTAAAAAGAAACCAGAAACATTTTGTCAATGTCCATCATTTATATACCTTATTTTTTTTCCAAAAATAGTGATAAGTTTCTTTTGATGCTCGGTAGGGTTGAGGTACTGCTAAATTCAATGGATCACAAAAGCTCTGTAACATCTTCACATGGTTGGTTGTAATCAGTCTAGATGATGACTGTACCTGCTGATTAGCTGTGCAGAGATCTGCTTGAATTAACCAGTAAAGAGTTTTACAAACCCAACACCCTCGGCAGAATCATTATTAACCTCACTTAATAGTCTACATCAGTAGGTATAATAATATATGAATATGTCATAGTTTAAAGCTATTCACCAGGATTTACTGGTAACTAATAGGGAGTGGCGCCTCAAACACTGCTAGGGCGCTAGTTAACCTAGCGCTGGCCTTGGTTGGAACACTACAGCAAATGAGTTGCAGTTTACATTTGGATTAATAAAATCAGATGTGGTTTCTAAAGCACTGATGGACTTGGGGCACGCATGCTTGCTCTTCTTCGATGGTAGATGTATGTGATTTATCAACACTTGTAGAAATGTATTCCCTTCTAAATCAGTCAATTTTGGATGCTTTGGTTGTATTACGTTTGTAAGGTTTTATATAAATTGTAATACTTTTATGTGCCCCTTTAAATGGTAAAGAAATGAGAAATCATTGCAACTCTGTCTCTGAACATTGTGTCATTCCTCTGTGTTTAATGTAAGGCTTTTCAAGTCTCCTGTCTGACTGTGCCCTGTCCTTGTAGCTCTGTAACTTTGCACATGGCCCGAGGTGCCTCCATGTCTGAGAATCGTGGTATTACTCAAAGAGCAGTTGTGACCTCGGGCGGGTGACCTTTGTTTATGCAGTAGTTTTCTACTTAAAAAACTGATTCTGATCATAGGTGCGAGCCACAATCAACCCAGCTAAGACTGGTTCGAATTCATAAACTTCTACAAAGGGTGACACGCTGTGCTTTCGGTGCCGCGTCACGGGGCACCTGCTGGTATGCCTCATTGGTGAAGGTAGGAGATTTCCACTCCCTCTCAGTGGAGTTCCATGCCCGGTGGGATGTAACCTGCCTTATATTAATATCTGTAACTATTGTTTCAGGACTACTACATCTCCACTGACACCAGCTCAGAAACGAACTCTCTGATGCCATGAGAGCCCAGACATACCATCTCTGTCGCCATGGCAGCTCAGATAACATCACAGGCCAGGGTGGGGCGCTCGAATACCACCTGTTGAGACCTGTAACTTCGCTTACAGTATTATCCTGTGATTGCGTCCTGTACTGTCTTTGGATTTGCTTTGTTCCTTTATAAAACTCTTTTGATTGATGATTACCTGAAGAAGGCTGAGTTATTATTTTAAGAAGACTACAAACCTTACATGTTTTATAAACCCACACACTGTCCTGAACCATTCAGGTTGCTCAGGTCATTCAGATTCAGTCATGTAAACTAGAAGCATATTCCATATTTTGTATTTAAACAAACAATTTACAGGAAAAAAGGAATCGTTACTTATAGGACTTCCTGAACAAAAGGAATGGAATGTACTGTATTTAAGATTTTCTAAGAAAATGTGTTTAAAATGTTTATATTATTATATTAAGCATCTTCCAAAACCTAAAAAACTAGGAGCTTGAACAACTGTTTTTTTATACATAACAAAATATTGCAAAATTCTATTGAGAAACTCTAAACCAAAATGCAGTTCTAAATGTTTTTTATTCACATACAGTATGATGTTAATCTGTTGCATAAGATTTCTGTGAACACAGTGAGTAATAAGACGAAAAATGTAACCGTCACTGCAAATTTATCACACCTCATTAAAACATGTTCCAAATATCATTTTTATTTGGATTCCTTTAGAGTGCTAATAGCACGTGTGTCTCACATTTTGATTGGCTACCTTCCTAAAATTGGTATACAGTGATTGGTTAACATCTTGATAGCAACATTATTAATCATGACTTATAAATAAATACATGAACAGGGTAAGCTCCTGGGGGCATAATTCTGTGTAATAGTGACAATTAAATTCCAGCTAATACTGGCACATTATTGAAATGTCACCATAAAACACGTATGTTAAAATGAAATTGGTTCAAAGAAATGCGTTATGTATATTCAGTGAACTTGATTTGTGAAAATCCTTAAGACTTTTTATGTGCCTATTTTTTTCAAAAGAAACATTGAAAAAGTATAGTTCAGTTACAAGATTTTTTTTTTTTTTTTTTTTTTTTTTTTGCGTAGCTCTAATTCTTCACAGTGCATTATGCATTCCAGATTTTGGTTGCTTTCCAACCGAAACATCCCAGAAGTGTCCCTGCTCTCAGCATTCATCTTGCTGGGAGGGTGGGACTGCACAGTCGCAGGCTCCCTGATCCTCATCAGTCAAGTGCTCCTTCGTAATCAGTCAACCAAGGCATACCCTTTACACAGCAAAAGACATTATCAGCTTTGTCCTCCCCTTTATTGTCCACTTTGGCCTGCTGCAGAATGCCCCCGTCATGGTGGTTACAAATGTCAAACCACACATGACAGGAAGGGTTGCTGTACTGAGGAAACGTTGTGTGTTGTAATATTAGGCTGGATTGTAAGTGTATTTTAGGCCTACAATACTGTAATACATCACTCACCCTTTTGAGGAGAGGTTATAAAATTAAACAAAGGATACATCTGAATGGTGAGGGAAAGGAAAATAGATCTGTAACTGGGTACAACAGAAATATGTGTAGATGAAGCCATGCCTATTTTTGAGAAATGGGCAGCAAGAAATTAAGAAAATGTATGCAATCCCATTTTAAGAATCCAGAACATAATCTAAAGGAACGTTTGTTTTTTTTAACCTTTTTAAACAGATACCATAGCTAGTGAAATATCGGTATTCAAAAACATGTTTCTGAGTAATGTAACCTGACAATTTATATAAGGTGACATTACTTAAAAGTCTGGTACTTCTATATAAATATTGTTTATATATTATTCTTTGATTCAGTGTTATTTGTAAAATAAGAACCCTGATGTCACAGTAAAGAGGATATATTGTTTTCATTTATTATTTCCAATCTAGCAAACCACAATTTAAAAAGAGATGACCTGACCAGAGTCTGAATTGAAGAAAGAAACCAAAAATGAAGCCGAGCTTTCAGTGTACTGGTGTACATGTGATTTAATAACTGAAATGCTCATTTTATAAATAATTCAACAGACCAGCTACTGTGATCGTTGTAATGAGATGGAAAAATGTCACCTGTCAGACAAAGGGTTACAGAGTTCTCATCATTTTAACACTTTCACACTTTTCTAAACCAGTAGCCTACAATGACAGAGTTTGACAACATATGAATCTGCCCTCACGTGAACTGTTGCTGACCTCTTTATAAAGCACTCTCTCAGGACGGTTTGTGATGTCTGGTTGCTTCTAAGCAACTCACACAGCTGTGATTGCTGAGGGGTCTTTGTATTGTTATTTTCTTGGGTCCGGGAACTTGGGTTTTAGGATAATTCAATCAAAAGAGAAAAATATAACCTAAAGGAAGAAAAAAAAACACTTTAGCGGGCATGCAGAGACATTAAACTTTTATAAGTGATAACTTTTTATAAGTCTATAAGTGATGTAGAGCTTTTCTCCATACAAGTGGTGAGAATGGCCATCGTAAAACAATGCCTAAGGTTAGAATTAAACATGCAGATGTGTTAATGAAAATTTCATTTCATTCAAGGTTTCTTTTTATATTCCATGCAACATCTCCCAGTGTTTAGAAGTGATTATAAATGTTTCATCAACTTCTTACAAATACTGTATCTTGCTTTTGACAAATCACATTACTCTTCTTGTGACAGGGACCCCAGCTGATTCCACTGTGCTCAATTAGGCTGTAGGCTTGCGGTAATGCATATTTAAATCTACCCTGTGGTGTCATATTTCACTGTGCAACACAACCAAGGCACCCAATTAACCACTTCATGTCCCTTCCCATGGTCAATGTCTAACATTCTTCTGTAAGCTTAAGAGCCTGTAATCCAGCGGACAGTGTATTGAAAACTTGTTCATCACAAGCAGCAACCCATGTAATACACATATACATTGAATGTCTGTCTATTTTATTTGGTTTTCAAGGGTATCATACAAGGGAATAAACATGCAAAAACAAATACGCAGCGATACTTTTCGAATTTGGAACATTTACCTCCGTGTTTTTTGCACTTAAAAACAAATAATGCCTATTATAATATACACCGTTGCTTTATAGAAAATGACCTTTTGGTTTTCATTCTCGGATGCTTCAATAAATCTAGACATGCTTGCTTTTTACTTTGCTCTCTTCTACAGTAGTCTCCATGGTTGCCATACTGAATATTTTTGAAGCTTAGACTAGTTCAGTTTCATACAGTGCATGCATATTGACTTATACTTCAATGAAAAGATTCCCTGCACTCTGATTGGCTGAGCAAAAGGGACATGATCAAAACTGCCCCATCAAGTCACTAGAGAAATATATGATGAAATATCCACAGAAGCTGCCATTCTATCTTTATTCTTGAACTGGACTAGGTCCACCCAATGTAAGTGATAAAGATATTTGGTATACTTGCAGCCATTAGGAACAAATGAAATCGCTAACATGATGGCAACACGCAGTATTGCTGCAGGTTTGGGCCGTCGCTACACAAACAATTCAATTAGGTCCACAGAAATCCAGTTAATGTTCAATGCTGGTTCAGAAAGTACTGTTCGTGACTGGTCAGCGATGTGAAAGTAGCCTTAAAAGTTACCGGACAAAAGATAAACTTAAGTGTATTCAAATAAAAGTATTCAGTTTTAAAAATGCTGTTTTATACACCAATATTCTAGAAAAGCCCATAGCCAATGTTCTTATAATGGAGCACTACATTTTGTAGAATGCTCGTTTTAGAATGCTTATGTGGAAATATACACAGAAAACAAAATAAATACAAATCAACTGTGCTGTAACATTGAAGTACAAAAAGCAACAAGACCCTCAACAGTGGGCAGTACCAGGCATTATGGACCGTTTGACTGTAATAACCCCATTACACAAATGGTCCGTAATGCCCTCTGTATCGGGTCTTATTGCTTACATAATCCACTGTAATGGAAGGATCTGATTTGTTCGAAAAGTTGTGATGCTGTATAATATAGAATAGCCAAAAAGAATACTGTGTCAAACAGCAAAAGAGAAGAAATGAATTACTCAGCCTTCCATGCCTGTGGTGGCGTAATAAATTCCAGAAGTCCTTTTAAGTGCTAAACGTAATAAAACTAATAGATGTTAAATGTGCTGAAACTGATTTTGTAAATATAGAAGTTTATATAGCATTGTGGACACATGTTTAACACTGGTCTGACACTGATGTTAGCTGACACCTCTTTAAGAGTCCTATTCAATTGGCTTTTAGAAAGAAAGATTCATGATTAAACTTCCCAGCTAATTTGGGCAAATTCAAATTGAAACCTTAAGTGCTACAGTTCTACCTGATAATTAGCCATTTATGTGACTTTAAAAAATCTCTGGGAATTACTCCAATAATCCTTTTAATGGAAATTAAACATTCATGCTGGCTGCCACATGAATTTGAAAATAATGGACTGGACAACAAAAGTCTCATAGTGCCCCCGGAGTAATTAAATTAGGTACTTTTCAAACATATTCCTAAATGTACAGTTCAGTACAGTGGTGGATCTTTGATTAAAGATCATGACCATACTCTATTTTAATTAACTCTCTTTGAGTTGTTAACTACAAGTTATTAATACACTATTAACAATTACTGTTTTCTTTCAAATGTTCACTAATATGTTCACTAGGCTCAGAGTTGATAGTCATGAGACCTGAAGTTTAACTGAAATTGATAAGCAAGTCACCACATATATACTATAAACAAATAATGAAACACATTTGTTAAAATGTTTGTAAGTTAGTAATAAGTCAATAATGTCCATTGCGGTTACCACAGTCTATTTCAATTACTGCTTAAATTAATTATTCCGTTTTAAGACTTTGCATACATTTCAATGCACTGCTGCACCATATTGTTTTGTGCATCTAAACAGAAAGTTCACGCTCAGAATGTCACCAGCTAGGCTGACATCCTACTGTATAATGAAGATAAAATAAGAGGAACAGATTGGATTAATAGAAACATTTATAGAAACATTAGTTTGAAGGATGGTAGTTGTTTCAAGTGTTACCTACAGATATGCTGGATCAATAATCGCTTCCTCGCTGTATTGTGCATGTTTTATTATGTCATCAAGCTGGGTTTTTTATAGGCCATAATGTTGTCTGCAGTCTGTAAAATGAATTGTAATTTTCAATTGTTAATTCCCATCCAGTAGCGAACATAGCGGTAGCATTGTCTACCAAATTAGTTTATTTGCCTACCACTTTCTGTAAATGGAGCGCACGCATTTACAATACATGGGATGTACCGCTGTGCTAGTGTTTCTGAAATGTATTCCACCAGAATCCTAGTCTAGGCAATACTTTGCATACGGGTGGTAGTTGCTACACTACATTGCTGTTTAAACCTCTGAAGGCTATTTTACTGCTAATGGATCCGCAATGGAAATTTTATAGCCTTTTCAAAATAGAAATTTGTATCCAGGCAATATAGATGCTAGGAACTGATTGAAAATTGAAAATGCTTAAACATTCTCATGGAATTAAGATGCATGGTCATGTTTAGAGGACTGCCAGCTCCATTGGTCTTCATTTTAAAGAACATCAAATGATCTGTTTATCTTAACAGATCAGTTAATGTTATTTTTTTCTACATTGTATTAATATACCAACATACCCGAGTGATATTTAATGGAATTATGTATTCATTTAGCTACTTATTAAAACAAACTGTTTAGGATGAATACACAACAGCAAATTAAGATGGGTTTTCAGCTGTAGAAAATAACCTGATTTTATGAAGAATAAGGTGCAGTTCAGCTTCAGACTGTAAAAGAAATAGTCTTGGTTTATTCCACAGAAAGTCACATAAGCACTAATGCACCTCATCCTGCTTTAGCACTCTAATAAAGCACAAGTCTTGGATCCTTTTTATCAATTAGTGTGTGTTTCCTTTTCTTAAAAGCGCATAAATGCTGTGTCTTTAGAAAAAAGGGTAGCAATTATTTTTTTGGCTGTATAACCCTTTTCAAGAATCGCCTGGGAGTCCAGATCACACTTAGCAGTTATCAGATAAAGAGTGTTGGTTTGAATCCTAATAATTGTTTTTGTGTTTTGCTGAAGTTACTGGTGCTGGTGACATTGAACCTTTTAAACCAGTATAACAGTCAGTGTTGGAGAGGCTGCATCTGGTATTGCTGAAGAGATCCTATTGGTCCACTTCATTCTATGAATGTTCAGACTGCCCAAAAATTATATTCAGTAGTTTGGGACAAACACCAATCACAAAATGTTTTAGTACAAATATTTATTGTAGAGAATGCAGAGTATGCGATTTTACAGAAAAGTATGCTGTATATACACATTCATTTGGCATCAAACCTAACTTGGTTTGAGGGTTCGCTGCCTGGCCGACTGGACGAGGCTGAGACCCCCCAGAAAGAACAAGCCGGTCTCAATGCAACAAATTAGAATTGAATATAGCCCACTTGAAGATTTAGCCAACCTTTAACAAATGATCATCAGCACGCAGGAGAGGAAAACAAAACCCATTTTTGGGAAATAAACCTCTGGGAATCCATGGCTGATTCGATTGCCCTTCCTCCAGGCAGGCTACTAACACTTAAGAGCACATTTCTGTAAAGGCATTTTTAGGCTCCATAATATTTGTTATAATGTAAACTTGGTAAGCACTGGAGGATCAACAACCTAACCGTTTGATAAGAGAGCCTGGAACTCCGTGGGAAAAAGCTGCTACGATTCTGAAGGAAGGATCGGAAAACTGCTCAGCTGCGAATCCGGACCTGGAAATAAATCAGGTGAAAGAAGAACAAATGTTGGTTGACGATTGTTCAGTTTTTGTTAATAAACAGCGGGCCTGAGGGTGATGCGCCCTGAGAAAGCTGGAGATGGACAAGAGAGAAAGGGGTCATATGGGCCAACATGGGAGTTTAATTTATAAACAAAATTGAAAAGCTTTCCCTAATCTTCCTGGTCCGTTTTACTTCTTTTGAGCAGGAAGGAAAGGGTATCAGATAAGGGGATTGCTAGGTCAGAGATTAGTGGGTGAATGTGGGGGTTGAATTTGAGAGCGATGTAGACTCCCAGCACCTATGGGAACCCAAGAAGGCTAAGAGAAAGAGCTTTAAGGTTTTATCTAAAACAGGCAGGAGTAGCTGGAGCAGATGAGAGGCACCAAGAGAGTACGTTGATGGCAATAGGTAGGCAAGCAGGGGGAGAAAGAGATTCTGATAGTTGAAGCCCTTTCAGGATTAGTGAAATTTGTGAGTTGCAGAGTGTAGAGCTGGGACACCGAAATTGAGTTGAGTTTGTAGAAAAACTTGATGCCAGAAATTCAAATCTTATAGCTCTGTTCTTAAGGTACATAATATAGGATGACGCTACGGGCACTTAAAATGATGGAAAGGAATGTTGAATGCAAAGTGAAATTTTAAAGCAATTCCAGGATGACCAGTACATTTGCAGTGAGCGGGGAGTGATGCTGAGAAGAGCTGTTTCTTGAGCCTGAAGAACTCAGGGAATGCAGCAGGTGGCTCACATGAATGTCAGGTCTGAAAAATGAGGAATCTGAGTTGGCAGGAGGTCGTCTTCGGGAGCTTATGCTCCGGATCTCTGCGTTTGGAAACAAGAAAGAGAATTGATTATATTCAGGTGGCCGAGAATGTGTTGAGCTCTGAAAATGAACTGATGAGTAACAAATAAACAGGTAATCCTTCTGAATATTCTCATTATATGGTGGAAGAATGAACGATCTTGTTAAAGATTTAGACTGTAGATGAATTGTGTGAGTGGAGAATGGATTTTGAGCCCAGGAAGACCCCCAAAAGGAGTGCGGCTACAGCAAATGGACACATTTTGCGCAATGACGAGGAGTGATCGGTTATAGGAATAATGCTGAATTCGTTGGGCCATGGAGCAGAAAGCCAATTTTCCCTTGTAGTATCCTCCAAAGCCAAGAGAGGGAGCTGCATCTTTGAACGGTTGAATGTCTGTGCAGCAGGAGACAGTTGTTGTAAAAGAAAGTACTGCCATTCCTTTCTTTTAGTAGGAGCTCCCACAGGCGGAGTTCCTTGCGAAAAAAAGGAACCAAACCATAAGTATGACATCATTGAGGGAATCGACAGAAAGGATCAAATAAAGAGAAGTTAGGAGATAAAAGCTCTGCCTCGAGGATTTATCCTCATTGCGTACAAATTGCAAAGCATATGACATGGTTTATTTAAATTCCCAGAAAACTTTTGACAAAGTCCCACATAAAAGATTAATTTCTCAAACTGAACGCAGTAGGGATTCGACGAAATGCATGCACGTGGATTAGGGAGTAGTTAACATGTAGAAAAGAGAAGGCCTCCAGAGTATGCAATATTGTGGCCCAGGGAACAGTTTTGAAAGTGTTTGAATAAACTGCCGATAAGCTGAAAGAAGAAAAGCATCTCACAGAGAAGAGACCACTTTGGGGTCGTGCTGGAGACCCATGGCGGCCAGGGAGGTCACTGCAGGGGCCTGCTGGACGCCTGCAGTGAGGAGAGGTAACCTGAAAGGTTATAGTTGGAGGTGAAGGGAGCACTATGGGGGCCTGCTGGACGCCCATAGTGGCCAGCGAGGTCACTGCAGGGGCCTGCTGGACGCCTGCAGTGATGGGGGGTGGGGAACACGGGAGCAGCCGCTCCCAACTATAATTACTGATTAGAGGAGACATCAAAATGGAGCAAGGTAACCAGTGGTGTATCACAGGGATCAGTATTAGGTCCTCTGCTATTCCTAATTTACATAATGATTTAGATTCTGGCATAGTAAGCAAACTTGTTAAATTTGCACACAACACAAAAATAGGTGGAGTGGCAAACACTGTTGCAGCAGCGAAGGTCATTCAAAATGATCTAGACACCATTCAGAACTGGGCAAGCACATGGCAAATGACATTTAATAGAGAAGTGTAAAGTACTGCACACAGGCAAGAAAAATGTGCATTATAAATATCATATGGAAGATACTGAAATTGAAGGAATCTTTGAAAAAGACCTAGGAGTTTATGTTGACTCAGATATATCTTCATCTAGACAATGTGTGGAAGCTGTAAAAAGGCCAACAAGATGCTCGGATATATTGTGAAAAGTTTTGAATTTAAAATCAAGGGAAGTAATGTTAAAAATGTACAATGCATTAGTAAGACCTCACCTAGAATATTGTGTTCAGTTCTTGTCACCTCGTTAAAAAAAAAGGATATTGCTGCTCTAGAAAGAGTGCAAAGAACAGCGACCAGAATTGTCCCGGATTTAAAAGGCATGTCGTATGCAGACAGGCCAAAATAAATGAAGCTATTCAGACTTGAACAAAGACTACGCGGTGATCTGATTCAAGCATTCAAAATCCTAAAAGGTATTGACAAAGTCAACCCAGGAGACTTTTTGAACCAGGAGGTCACAAATGGAAATTAGACAAAGGGGCATTCAGAACAGAAAATAGGAGGCACTTTTTTACACAGAGAATTGTGAGGGTCTGGAACCAACTTAGTAATGTTGAAGCTGACACCCTGGGATCCTTCAAGAAGCTTCTTGATGATACTCTGAGATCAATAAGCTACTAACAACCAAACGAGCAAGATGGGCTAAATGGCCTCCTCTTGTTTGCAAATCCTCCCATGCTCCCATGTAGTTTAAATGGCCTAGGAGGGACAGAAGATTGTGTTTAGTAGGAGGGGGACCAGACAGAAAAGTGAAAATATAAAAAATACAATCCCCTGAGGACAGGCTCAATGCGCATTATTTTAAATGTGTTTGATATATTAGTTTTAGCCAGTCATGCGTTTTTCCCAGCAATTTTGATTAAGAATATGGCGTGGTCGATTTGCATATTGCAGGGAGCAATCTTCATGAGGGACTGTTGATGCTGGGTGTGATGGAGTTACGGTGAGCGGAAATGAAGGAAGTTACAGGCGGAATAGCACAGGTTCCTTCAATGAAGTTATTACAAATCTGGCAAAACAATCTCTGGATACAAATGCTCAAAACTGCCGATGAGCAGAAAGAAAAGCATTTCACAGAGAAAGAATCACTATGAGGGCCTGCTGGACGCCCATAGTGGCCAGGGAGGTCACTGCAGGGGCCTGCTGGACGCCTGCAGTAAGGGAAGGGAACCAGAAAGGTTATAGTTGGAGGTGAAGGGAGCACTATGGACGCCTGCTGGACGCCTGCAGTGATGAGGGGGTGTAACCAGAAAGGTTACAGATGCATATTATACAACAGTGGCGGGTGTTGAAACCCCAGGATAGATTGCGGGAGCAGCCGCTCCTAACTGTAAAAACAATCTCTGGATACAAATGCTCAAAACTGCTGATGAGCAGAAAGAAAAGCATTTCACAGAGAAAGGATCACTATGAGGGCTTGCTGGACGCCCATAGTGGCCAAAGACGTCACTACAGGGGTCTGCTGGACGCCTGCAGTGATGGGAGGTAACCTGAAAGGTTATAGTTGGAGCCAGAATGCTCAGGAACTGCTGAATGAGCCTTTGATTGACAGGTGCGATGGTCCTGCTTTCGGATTTTTCCAGTAGTAGACGCGCTTCGTGGAGATGCAGTCGGTGCGGGCGAGGTGTTTCAAGTCCGCTTATAATACGCAGAAATTGGGCTTACTTCTCGCGGGTTGGAATTTGTAGAAACACCCATACCGACATGGGTTGGGCTTGTTTTGTCATGAGACTTGGCAACACTGGGTAAAGCAACGATCAGTGCTGACGTCATAGCGCCTGTGACGGGAAGGATGAAATAAAGTAAATAAATTCTCCTTACGTGCTGTAGATTTGAATGGGATGTTGTTGCTACGAAGATAAAGATGGAGCTGGGAGATCGTCCAGTCTCTGATGTCAGGAGTTGCGGAGGAACGAGTGGCCAGGCAGGAGCCACGGCAGACAGGAGAAGCAGACATCTGGGAAGAGAAGTTTGGAGTGGTAATACCGCCGACCGAAGTTGTCGTGGGGAGGGCTGTTTGAACTGGTTGCGTGGATCTCGGCTCCGCTGAAACGGAATAATTCAGAATACTGACCATAATGCGTGCATGTACGATGAAATCAAAACGCAACTGAGAGATAAGTGAAGAGGGTATTTATAGTGGTAACAATTTAATTAGCTAATGTGTAACTGAATGATTCAATTTGGTGATGCGGAGATTGGTGTCTGACCCTCCTCCCGAACTTTAATTATAAATTTCATATATATTTGAAACCACAAGGTGTCAATACTTATGGGCAGTGTTGTATTTGGAGGCAGTGGGTTTCTAGTATTAACACCGATTCATTATAATATCCTGCGATAGTCACTTAACCAACTGGAAATCAAAAAATAAATAATTTAATCCCTTTTCTGCTACACTGTTTTATGTTTATACTTTAAGAAGGTAGAAAAGAAAGTAGCAGAGAAAATAGATAGCCAGCCCTGTGTGTCTTAGCTTGTAGCTAATGCTGGAAGATACAGGTTTTTTGGTTTAATTAATGCAGACCATTTGTACGTTTTCTTAAGGGCCACCAGGCCAAATGGCAGCCCTGAGAAACGGTGTGAACAATTTGTTAAATGCAAAAACTTAACCCTGCCAGTGTGTTCCTAATCGTCATTAATTGCCTCTGATGGTGGGCATTAATTTGCGTCTGGTAGCAACATGCATCTTGGGTTTGGGGATATTATAATACATCATGTAAGACAGGTACAGTATATTTCAGCTGGTCACAGCTGGGGAGAGTACGGCTACCCAAATGCATGCAGCCTGCCAGGCTCAATACAAGCACTGTGCCATTCGGGGTCACACCAAATGCCTTTAAAGTCATGCTGTTGATGATATATCTGAAGAGCAGGCTGCCTTCAATACAATCAAGGTGTTCCTGTTCTTTTCAAATGAGATTCGCTTACCAATGTTGTTAATATATATTCACCTGGAATGAATAAATAATGCTGTGGTAATAAAGCAGGTGTTCCAAGGTCATTTCTAAGTGAGCCACTGAACCACCTTCTTGAATCGTTATGGAAACAGTAGACTTACTCCATCTTATTTTTTATGCTCTTATTATGAGGTTTTATGAAGGGAGCCTTGATAGTTTAAATCTACTTCAGCTCGGTCATATCCACATGTACTGGCTTTCCAGCCCAGATCTAGCGACCTTTGAAAGACTTTCAAGGCGTCAGATTTTACTACTTTTTATGACTAAAAACTGAGCGCTAATTTTGTTTTCCATGGGCCAGTTTTGCATAATTGGTTAGCTATAAATCCTGCCTGGCATAAAGTCTCATTTAAAACTACTGAACCTTCTGGAAGGGTGTTCCTCTCCCCCTTCCCATTAACACAGAGTTCTGATTGAGATTCTTAATCTTCTACGTTTTTCAGAACAAAACTAAGCCACTATTGGCCATCCCTGATATGTTGGTCACATGTCATCCTTTTATAAAGCATCTACAAAGGTTAGCAGTATAACGCATTTTAACAGCACAACACTGTTTAGCTGTTACATGATTATATTACTTGCCTACTGGTGTTTATACACATTTATTGATGAGTTATGAATTGTTTATAATAAATATTTAAACCATTGCAAATATTTGTTGTGTATTGAAATTGAAAAAAAAAACAATAAACCTTCTCATTTTATATTTTGTAGCTGTGAGAAGAAAAAAATGTTATAATGAGCATATTACCACATATTGCAAAGTCCTCATGTTTTGTCTTTCTTTAACTCCAAATGTTTATCTTTTTTATGTTTTATCCACTGTCAGGAAGTGTAAAGCATAAATACAGATAACACCTGAGTGGTATATTAAACAGAATTGTGTTACGTGATATTAAATCATTTGTACCCCATTCCTGAAGGTTTGTTCACCTTGTTGTTAGTGTTGTACCTGCTCATTAGTGACCTTGACATCCCTAATGAGTTTTAAAGCATGGAAGTTTAGAAATTACCTGAAATATTCAAGTTATACCAACAGAAGCTTTTCCAGTGGTGTGGCGTTTCTGTTCACTAAAAAGGTACGGATCTAAGAAACTTTGATATATTTTGTATCAAGGACCATTCATCTTCTAAAGCCTCGAAAGAGTGTTCACACATCACATGGGGCCTCGATTGAGTTTAGATCTGTGGATTGGGCAGGTCAAGGTTACATGGCAGACATACCTGATTATCATCTAGTTAGAGTGGCAGTCTACATAATAGATGTATTTATTTATTTAAGAATTTTGTTGACCAAAATTTACTCGAGAGATGCAAAGTCTTGTTTTTATGAGGTCCCAGATACAGGACGCCATTACTTTCACCTTCTCTTATGGTGTTCATTTGATATGTTGTTCTTCTTTTTGAAAAACAGCTGTTCTGTTGTTCTGTAAATGCTGATGACATCACCACATGTTCCTTAAATAACTTCTAGCTTGTCTACATGATCAGCTTCGAAAGCAGCATGTCAGGAGAGACACCTTGCACAGCTTTCACCATCACTGTGGGAAGTCAGCATTCTCACTTTTCTTGAACGCACTGTACTGAATGTTACTTGTCAGTTTGTGTTGTACACTATTGTTCACGTGGTACTGACCTAAAGTCAAAGCACTTGTCATTTCAACAAAGCGGTGGTTCAGACAGAGAACTCACATTTAAGCTGGAGTAAAATCATAAACATCAAGCATAGGTGACTCCATTTCAGAACATTTGTCAGTCAAATGGCTAGTATCTCATTAGTCATTCAATAAACAACATGTCCAATAATCAGCTAGAAAGGGCTTTATATCTTACCTCAATCCAGTACCTGGTGTGTGTCAGACTTTGTCTCCTCCTCCCCAGCCTCCACCTGTTTTTCAGCTTCGTGTAATGGGGCAGCTCTCCTGCCCATGGTTTCCATAAAGTCAGCCTCTCCACTATCAGCAAACTAAATTATGGGCAGGGGTATCTCAAAGGTCGAGGCCAAAGTTGTAATGAAAATATGTATAATATAGTATTTGTTGTCTAAGCTTTAATATATATATATATATATATATATATATATATATATATATATATATATATATATATATATATCCAATGAGGCTCAAATTACCGATAATGAAATAGGTTGTACAAATGATCCATTAAGAAGAATATCTTTCATGCTTGTTCTGAGGTGAGGACAACATAATCAATGCTTTTAAATAGTCTAGGTGCTTGACAGCATTACCTGCATTTATATATATATATATATATATATATATATACATATACAGACGTGCTCAAATTTGTTGGTACCCTTACAGCTCATTGAAATAATGTGTCATTCCTCCTGAAAAGTGAAGGAATTAAAAGCTATTTTATCATGTATACTTGCATGCCTTAGGTATGTCATAGAATAAAGCAAAGAAGCTGTGAAAAGAGATGAATTATTGCTTATTCTACAAAGATATTCTAAAATGGCCTGGACACATTTGTTGGTACCCCTTAGAAAAGATCATAAATAATTGGATTATAGTGATATTTCAAACTAATTAGTTTCTTTAATTAGTATCACACATGTCTCAAATCTTGTAATCAGTCATTCAGCCTATTTAAATGGAGAAAAGTAGTCACTGTGCTGTTTGGTATCATTGTGTGCACCACACTGAACATGGACCAGAGAAAGCAAAGGAGAGAGTTGTCTGAGGAGATCAGAAAGAAAATAATAGACAAGCATGGTAAAGGTAAAGGCTACAAGACCATCTCCAAGCAGCTTGATGGTCCTGTGACAACAGTTGCAAATATTATTAAGCAGTTTAAGGTCCATGGAACTGTAGCCAACCTCCCTGGGCGCAGCCGCAAGAGGACAGAAGGATAGTGCGAATGGTAGAAAAAGAACCAAGGATAACTGCCAAAGAGATACAAGCTGAACTCCAAGGTGAAGGTACGTCAGTTTGTGATCGCACCATCCGTCGCTTTTTGAGTGAAAGTGGGCTCCATGGAAGAAGACCCAGGAGGACTCCACTTTTGAAAGAAAAACATAAAAAAGCCAGACTGGAATTTGCTAAAATGCATATTGACAAGCCACAATCCTTCTGGGAGAATGTCCTTTGGACAGATGAGTCAAAAATTGAGCTTTTTGGCAAGTCACATCAGCTCTGTGTTCACAGACGAAAAAATGAATCTTTCAAAGAAAAGAACACCATACCTACAGTGAAACATGGAGGAGGCTCGGTTATGTTTTGGGGCTGCTTTCAATGGAAAGAGCTGAAATTTGCAGTCTGGAGAAGGCACCCATCAAACCTGAGACAGCTGGAGCAGTTTGCTCAGGAAGAGTGGGCCAAACTATCTGTTAACAGATGCAGAAGTCTCATTGAGAGCTACAGAAAACGTTTGATTGCAGTGATTGCCTCTAAAGGTTGTGCAACAAAATATTAGGTTAGCGGTCCCATCATTTTTGTCTATGCCATTTTCATTTTTTTTATTATTTACAATATTATGTTGAATGAAAAATCAAAAGCAAAGTCTGATTTCTATTAAATATGGAATAAACAATGGTGGATGCCAATTACTTTTGTCAGTTTCAAGTTATTTCAGAGAAAATTGTGCATTCTTCGTTTTTTGTGGCGGGGTACCAACAAATTTGAGCACGTCTATATATATATATATATATATATATATATATATATATATATATATATAAATGCAAATGCAAGTAAATATATATAGATATAGATATATGTGTGTGTGTGTTCAGGATTTATCCTTATCCTTAATCAATTTTGAAGTGTCACTGTTTATAATTGTTCACCTGTTGGTAGTCAGCAAGCAATTTAACATTATCTAGTGTCTCAAACGGGATTTCAATTTTAACATTAGCTAGTGTCTCAAACAGGATTTCAATTTTAACATTAGGTAGTTTCTCAAACGAGATTTCAATTTTAACATTAGCTAGTGTCTCAAACGAGATTTCCATTTTAACATTAGCTAGCGTCTCAAACGAGATTTGAATTTTAACATTAGCTAGCGTCTCAAACGAGATTTCAATTTTAACATTAGCAAGTGTCTCAAACGAGATTTCAATTTTAACATTAGCAAGTGTCTCAAACGAGATTTCAATTTTAAAAGTCCAACACAATTCTTGTCTTTTTTTTAATAATCTAACTAGCTACTGAGCAATAGTATTGGAAATGTTATAAATACGTTCTGTTGTATTCATGCAGTTCAATATCAGTAATTTAAAACTGAAAACAAAGTGGATCGGAGTTCATATATTGTGGAATCTACTAATTATATTCATTTATAACTAAGGCTTATGAGCTCCATTGACTATCCATGTTGTGTTTGGACAGAGCAATGACCCTTAATATATGGTGCTGGTCAGATTTTGAAGAAGATCTGAAGGTCATCTGAAGGTGACTGGCCGTTTTAGCTTTATATTTGGCAGGTGGGTTCATCATTTTATACAGCTCTATGGCCTTTTACATGCAGATAATCAGACCCATGACAGGAATTTAGGCAACAGTTTAAAAGGGACATCTATCACCAAAAGTTTTACATTACCTAGAATTCTAGGTTTGAGACATAATTAAAAAAAAAAAAAAAACTATAGGAACATAATTTAGATATTTGTTTAAACATAATGTAATCAAGGAAACGACAAAATGATATTGCAAAAGTCTACCGGAAGCCATAATAGTAGTACAGTATTTCATGTTAGATTTCAAAATGTAAAATGTTTCATTTTTTTGCAGCAGTTTATAATTAAATATGTTAACATAACATTATTCTGCAGGTTTCATTCGACTTTATGAAGCAAGATTAGTTAACTCTTGTAACACGACTCGCACTCACTCGGGTTCGTGCCCCTTTAAAAATACGACCCAGCACACAGAAATGGATTTTCTTGCGCGGTTGCGCTAATTTTTTAATAAACACAAAAATAAAACAAATACACAAAATAAACACCTAGCTCTGTACATGCACTAACTAACACACGGGAACACCCTTCCTAACACGGGACAGCTAAGCTGTTTTCCCGACTTTTCAAAAAACCTCAAACTTAAACACACTGGTTTGACACCGCACTTACTTTTTCTCTGGCTACTCGGAGACAGAGCACCTCTTCTGCCTCCTTCTACTCAGCAGCCTCGAGCAGACTGCCTGCTCTCCTTTTAAATCCCACACCTGGACCTAATTTTTAATAACGTCCAGGTGCGGATGATAATTAACAATAAAACAATTAAACTAAACAATAAGCAAATTAAATGAAACAATAAAGCAATACAAAACTGTGCATTCTCACATGTTTTTCTTTCTTTTTCCTTTGCAGGGAGGTTTTAACCCCCTCCCTGCCGTCTCTCACAACCCGCTATATTACACTATATGGTGATGCAAAACTGTTTCCACAAGAGAAAATATGACATCAGCGAGTTAAGTGTCAGGTATCTTATTCACTTCTATTAATCACAAGTTCTAACACATGGTATATGACTGATGGTGTACAAAGCATCCAATCTAGGCCTTTTCAAAGTTGAGTGATTTTGTGATTGGTTTAAATCTAATGAGTGTGATGGCTTGGCTTTCTTTTGAATCACATCTAGAACCTGCTCATTGTGGATGCATGACTGGGTATGAACCTGGCCCAGTACTCAGTGTGGAGAAGTGGTTAGGGCTCTGGACTCTTGACCGGTGGGTCGTGGGTTCAATCCCAGGTGAGGGACACTGCTGCTGTACCCTTGAGCAAGGTACTTTACCTAAATTGCTCCAGTAAAAACCCAACTGTATAAATGGGAAATTGTATGTAAAAATAATGTGATATCTTGTAAGTCGCCGTGGATAAGGGCATCTGCTAAGAAATAAATATCAGTGATGTGGAACTCCTTTTCCTATGTACCTACCCATTCTGGTTTGAAGTTAATGTCGCTGCGTTTTTCTTAATGTTACAGCGTTTTCCTTAATGTCGTTGTGTTTTCCTTAATGTTGCAGCATTTTCCTTAATGTCGTTGTGTTTTCCTTAATGTTGCAGCGTTTTCCTTAATGTCGTCGTGTTTTGCACTTCAGGGGCCACCATACAAACTAGCACTTTGACACAGCTAAGAGTTCCAGCACTTTCTTTTATTTTGTTTCACAGCCAAGCGCAGACACAAGCTACAAAAACAAAACACAGAGCAGCGGCCAGCCAGAAGAAGACTACTAACTGTGCATCACCAAAACTGTCTGACTACACACACAACATAACATAGCAGTGTTCTGCAGGGAAAGCCTTACAATAAAATAAAATATAATCAATAAAATATATATAATATAGTCACAAGAGTATTACTATTTCCTGTTATCAGTTTCAACATTGTGCAACACATTAGACTCTACTCTTACAGGGTTAGGGTACAGGGTATGTGTGAAATTACCAAACCTTTAATGTTACAATACTCAATAATACAATAATACAAATCAGACATTTTGATTGCTTTATTTTATTTTCATGAAAAAGTGCATTAGACAGTACATTGAATGCCATGAATGATGACATTTGTACTGGACTATTTTAGTGTTTGTGTCTAGTACTATGTAGCGCTATCTCACTGTAACCCAACCCAACTGAAGTACGGGTTGGGTTCCAATAGCAGACTGGACCTGCTTTTATACGTCTACACTGATTTTCTTGCACACAACATAGGACTAGGATAAAGCATAACCCTTTATTGTTAACTGTGCTGAAGAACTTGGAACCACTGCACTATGTTCTATCAAAAACTCACAAACTTAAAAAATGAAAAGAATTCCTGTTGACATTCACAGATTAGTTGAGTTCTCATTTCAAAGTAATTAACAATTAGAAAACCGCCAAAGGCTGAATCTCATAGCGAGATTTTACCTTTGCCTTATCATCTGAATCACTGCTCAGCCTGAAAGGAGTGGGAAGCATTTCTAATTGTTTTAAAACCCCATGAAAGTAACTGAGTTGGGAAAAATTAATTGCCATCTCAGAAAGGTAACTATTTAAATTGTTTTTCATGGATATCCAAAGGTAATTACCATTACATCTTAATGAGGCCAGGCATAGAACTCCACAGTCTTTAAGAGAATGCAGTAATTCATATTGAGTTATAGTTGGTAAGTATAACACCAATATTATTTTTGACATACAGTGCACTGGCTATTACAAAATGAATCCTGCAGATCGTTGGTGTTTTATCAGAAGAATAAAGACATACTTATAGTTTAATTACTATCATACTCTCAGTTTACTGTGAATTACATAGAATTACAATTACTATAATTCAATCATGAATTTTGGTGTAATTGACAGCATTATTACCATATATATTTTTTTTACAAAATTAGGCAAAACAAATGTTAACATGTACAGAATGTACTCAATTATTTATTTACTAATAGCATATACAGATGTTTTGCACACTGAGGTAGAGCGCTGTAATTAAAAATACAACATGTTTGAACAATATCCTAATGTGTTGCACATGGTTGTCTTTAGCAATGAAGACATAGAAAAGAGACAGCACTCATAGGAAAGAGAAAGACGATTTGCCAGTTGCCTTTTAAATCTGGGTCCTGTCAGTTTATTTAAAGGATAACAGTTGAAATGAAGTAACCTGACTGGAATAAAGGACCAATATTAATCAGAATCGTTGGAGCGTGACACTGATACACACCATGTTGTTGTTGTCAGTTGGGTCCTGTTATCACTCCTGTTACAGCTGGGTCTGTGTCTTACCCTAGGCCACAGTAAACCAGTGGCTAAGATGGGACTTTCCTCAGAAATCAACAGAAGGATCACAGCTTTAGTTTAAACACTAAGACTTCATAAAATAAACCATCTGACTTTTCAATTGGTACATAAATCTGCAAAGTTGAGATTGTGGAATACCATAATCCTGGAGCTGCTCTTCACGTTGTTATCGAAAAACAAAATTGGGTTGTAAAATTAGGTTGACAAAAAAACGACACTGTCTATATTTTCCTGTCAAGCAGTAGACACCGGTGTTAAGTTTGAGATTCACTGCTGCTGCATGCTGTCTGCTCTCAGTCCTGGACCAGATTGATGAGATGGGCAATCTCCTAAAATAAATCAAGGACCGCCAGCACCAGCTAACTGACAAGTGTTTGTCCATCTGCCGTAAACATCTTCAAAGTGTGCACATTCATCTGACATTACCAGGACATTATTTACTGTGGGGTCCGCATAGCTTTAGACTTCTGTTTACATTCACACTGTCCATCTGAGCTTTCAGGGCTTGTTAGGAGGGTGACTGATAACCACCAGGTTCTGCTGAGCGTTTCTGAGGGGAAGCTTGTGAAAGGTCCAAGTGCTTTCACACTTTATGCTGGAGCCCCCGGCTTCCCACAGCTGTCTTTCACTCCATCCTGCTGAGCTCAGTGTGATAATGGCAGTCATCACTGCTGGATTTTAGCTTAACACTTACAAAATAAAGCCTGCTGATAATTATCTGTTGTAAGTGTTTTCCTATTACACCCAGTGAATTCCTAAGACCAGGCCCCATATATTTTTCTCTAGTTATAACGTCTTATATTTCTGTATTAGGTGTCGATGATATAAGAAGAAGATAAGAAAGTTTACAAACGAGAGGAGGCCATTCAGCCCATCTTGCTCGTTTGGTTGTTAGTAGCTTATTGATCCCAGAATCTCATCAAGCAGCTTCTTAAAGGATCCCAGGGTGTCCGCTTCAACAACATTACTGGGGAGTTGGTTCCAGACCCTCACAATTCTCTGTGTAAGAAAGTGCCTCCTATTTTCTTTATCTAATCTCCATTTGTGACCCCTGGTCCTTGTTTCTTTTTTCAAGTCAAAAAAGTCCTCTGGGTCGACATTGTCTATACCTTTTAGGATTTTGAATGTTTGAATCAGATCGCCGCGTAGTCTTCTTTGTTCAAGACTGAATAGATTCAATTCTTTTAGCCTGTCTGCATACGACATGCCTTTTAAACCCGGGATAATTCTGGTTGCTCTTCTTTGCACTCTTTCTAGAGCAGCAATATCCTTTTTGTAACGAGGTGACCAGAACTGAACACAATATTCTAGGTGTGGTCTTACTAATGCATTGTAAAGTTTTAACATTACTTCCCTTGATTTAAATTCAACACTTCTCACAATATATCCAAGCATCTTGTTGGCCATTTTTATAGCTTCCCCACATTGTCTAGATGAAGACATTTCTGAGTAAACATAAACTCCTACGTCTTTTTCATAGATTCCTTCTTCAATTTCAGTATCTCCCATGTGATATTTATAATGCACATTTTTATTGTCTGCATGCAGTACCTTACACTTTTTTCTATTAAATGTAATTTGCCATGTGCCTGCCCAGTTCTGAATGCTGTCTAGATCATTTTGAATGACCTTTGCTGCTGCTGCAACAGTGTTTGCCACTCCTCCTATTTTTGTGTTGTCTGCAAATTTAACAAGTTTGCTTACTATACCAGAATCTAAATCATTAATGTAGATTAGGAATAGCAGAGGACCTAATACTGATCCCTATGGTACTCCACTGGTTACCTTGCTCCATTTTGAGGTTTCTCCTGTAATCAGCACTTTCTGTTTTTTACATGTTAACCACTCCCTAATCCATATGCATGCATTTCCTTGAAACCCTACTGCATTCAGTTTGAGAATTAATCTTTTATGCAGGACTTTGTCAAAAGCTTTCTGGAAATCTAAATAAACTATGTCGTATGCGTTGCAATTATCCATTGTCGATGTTGCATCCTCAAAAAAATCAAGCCTATATGTCACTGCCAGGCACTTCTGGGAATTCTGCAGTCTCAGACATGACCCGACTTAGGCAAAGGATCTGCAGCCTTGCCAATGAGCAATAGAAACCTTAGACCAGACTGAAACTGTACCAGTAGCAATTATAGAGGCAACAGTCAATATACTGCAGACAAACACACTGGGATATAAAAATAGAAAGCAATTAAATATCTAACAATTTCTGCTTTCAGAAACTAGTGCCCAGCTGCATTAACTAAAGGTGCCAATTAGGTACAATAGCAAAATATGTTAATTATTTATATGTGGCTGTTTTAGATAAGTCTATATAAATCAGCACTGTAGTTGTTAGTCTTGTTTGAATAGGTAGATATAATTGACAATTCATGGTAACATAATTGTATGCCTATTTTAATGTCAAGATTAGCTTAACAACAATATTCTGCACTGGATTCATTGCCACTGTCCACCATTCCTTGTCTATTCCTAGTCTAACCACATGAGTATTTTACTCCTTCACAGTGCGTTTATTACCCTGTAATAGACAGGATATATACAGTAAGCCTTTTTAAAAAATATTTTAAAAGTATATTTGTAAGTTGCAATTGGAGGGGTAAGTGAATATGCTAACCCTCACTTTTGTCAAAAATAAGCTACACATAAGGGAAGCTTTGTAATTCTAACCCAGGTGGTTACACCCTGAAATAGCCAGTGTTCCAAATATACCACCATATGGGCGCACTTCACCCAGTCTCAACTCTACCTAAGCTCCTGTAGCTGTGCTCAACTTCACCTTGACAGCTTTACAAATCACAAAGTTGAAGTGACAGCATTTCACATTAAAAACACACACGGCTTTGTGCATTTTATTATTATTATTATTATTATTATTATTATTATTATTATTATTATTATTATTATTATTATTATTATTATTATTATCAGACTGAAGCCGTACAGAGTGTACCACCAGATTCTAGCAGCAGAAGAATGGGTTTATCTCAGTTGGCATCATTGTATTATTTGTCAAAAATCCTGTCAAAAGCTTTAAGCTTTAAAGTCTGATGTCACTTCCTGCAGATGTCCTTCCCCGAGGTGCTGAGGCTGACTCACAGTGTCCGGTGGAGGGCTCTGCGATAGCGAAGGGAGGGTGGGGGAAAACTTCCATTCTTATTTGTGTTAGGAAGTTATTAAACCTGTTCCACTGGTATCTAGTCATGCATCCTCATATTGTAACTCTACTGCTACAACGGCTGCCGTTGTCTGTCTCTACAACGTAAAAAAGGGTTTACTGCTCAGGAAAAAAAACAAACAAACAAAACAAACACATCCTTTTTTTATTAGGGTAACAAAACCATATGTATGTGACCAAAAACATTTCATATGCACAAAAAAAACATTCAAGTTAGAATAAAGAGATCTGTCCTTTAAAGATGTGCCATCTACACAAAAGGAACAGTAAAGAATCAATGCTTTGTAGATAAAATATAATGTTAAACACGAAAGCTGTTTGGCTAACTACAGTAACCATTCATTATGCCAACTTGTGTGAGACACCGGCAAAAGAAAACGAGAAAGTTACTAAAAGCCAGGGTAACCCCTAAATACATTCTCAGTGGTGAGACATCATTACTATTTGACAGTATGGTTCTGCTCTACACTGCCCTAGCTGTCCTTCTTAGGAGTGCTGCCATTCAGACATTCAGGGAATCTGGTTGCCTATATTTAGCATTACACATCTATAGTTTAGCAGGTGCTTTACAGCACAGAGCAGGACTGTATAGAATAACAGATTCTAAACAAGTATGCAGCACTCTATTCCAAGAATCCAATGTGCAATGCATTACTTTTACACCCCTGCTTTCACAGGGTTTGTGTGGCACCACCACTCCTTTAAGGTCCATTTCATTCCATTCCATTGAAAATAACAGTCTGTTTAGATTTTAAAAGCAAATCAACGAGTTTGGGGAATCCCTAGCTATGTTAATGCTCCCAACCCTCTACCGGACACTCAAATCTGGAGCTAGGTGGAGGAGTGAGATACTGCATTCGTCTCACCAAGACAGAAAAGCCCAATCACCTTCTCCAGAGAGAACAGGGACTAGCTAGAACACCACAGCAGGGCTTTGCATGTCTCTCTTAGCCCTTCCCAATCGCTAAGAATCGCCAAGTCGGAATTAAGGTAAGCCAAACCAAATCTGTTTGTTAGAGAGTATATGACATGAGCAATATTGATAAGTTATATTATTACTCATTACAATACATCAAATGGTTGAGTATGCCCTGTTGACAAGGATTAACTCGTATTAAAAAATAGTTAACACTTTACATGACATTGTATATGACACTATTATTGTGCTCTATTAATTGTAGTAACTTAGTGATTACATTGGAAATATACAACCACATGTGGAAAATACAGTGTTATTAGAATAGACTGGAAAGTGACTTTTTTATTTTGTAATTATTTTCGCATTGTAACTATACAACCATATAGAGATATGTATTGTAACATGTTACCAAATAAAGTCTGATTTTATGAATAAAATATAAACTTTTTAAAAGTGTCAAGATCAGGAAACTGTTCAAGGCTTGTCCTTTTATCTACTCGATAACAACAGCAAACTTTAGTTTAGGCCTATTAACAGACACATTTTAAAATGTTTAATTTAAAAATATTATTTAAGCTTTGTGAATAGGACTTGGCATTTCCAAAATGTAACATTGTCCAGTTATTTAATATTTTTTTTTCTTCACATTTTGAGTTATTTATGTTTTTATAAGGAGCGTTTTCATTTGGTTGTTCAAATGGATAGACAGAAACACAGAAATAAATAGATTTTCATATACTGTAGCCCAGTCTTGTTTATCTGCCACCTAAAGCACTTTTCTCCAATTCAATACCATACTACTGGCACAATTTAATACAAACCCAATTTATGACTGAATGCTTCAGGGACCAGGGGAAAGATTGTTACACCATTCTTTTCAAATCCCATTTGCGTTTTAATGTGCTAAGACTGTAATGAGGTCCATGTTTAGAGTAGATTCAGATTCCCTTGCATCAAATGTAAGTTTATCAAGCATAATTAGTTTTGCATTGCTATTTCCAGTTCTATGGCTTCTGTTAAGTGTAGTAACACTTGTGAATCCGCTGTACAGGCAACATCCACAAACACTCTATTGCTGTTTTTTGTTTGTTGTTATTATTGGTAATATTCAGATTTCATATGTCCAGGTCTATTTTAATAATCGGTGAATCTCAATACCACCACCTGTATTTGGGCAAGCTGCCGATCAAGGAAAAAAGGCCAGCCCTGCAAGAAAAGACGCAACAAATAATTGTTTCATTATTTATTAATCTCCATGGCTAAATTGAACATTCATTAATCCATTAATCACCTGGGTGCCCTTTTTGGAGATTATATTAGATTGGTATTATATTAAAATGAGACTGTCAACTAGTGATGATATCTCCCTGTTGTCGTAGCTGCAAGACCTTATTTAGAATAACAGTCAACACTGTCTTAAAACCATGTAAGACCAGTGAGATTTATAGAAAGTCCATATTTAATATGACTTATAACTATTAAAATGAAACCAGTTTCGCTATTTTTTCATACATTAAAATGTTCGCACAAAAAAGGGGAACAAGGATGAATTCATGTTTCAAAGGTCTGTTTAATAAAGTGTGCCTGTTAAAAGTGGCTCAGTCCGAGCTACACTTACAGATCAGAAGATGATGCAGTATTTTATAGACCAGGCTTTTTCAGGAATTGTCAGACATTCAGTAAGGTACATACTTCTTATCTTGACCCTTGACACATTCCTGACACACTAAATGCTATATGACGGTATCATGACCCTCTATCTTCCCAGCTCAGAGTTTTCAAATGTTACTTCCACTGAGGCAGTAGAAATGCTATCAGGTCTGAGAAATACACAGTACTATTGAAACAAAAGCACTCACCAGACAATGGTCTTGATTCTTAAAGCATGTTAAACAAATCACATGTATTTTTCATCAAGGAAAAACACTCCCCAGAAAACACCTACTATGTTTATTTTGATATTTGGAGGTGTGCTGTATGTAGTTTATTTGTAGATTTGCAGGTGGTGTCTATTCTTTAAAACTATGATTTGCATTATTTTGTTAAGTTATGTTTCCATTTTCTTAATATTTTATTTAGTAATATCCTATTATGTGTGTTCGCTATCATTCTTGTTTCTGTTTATGTCATTTTACACAGGCTTACTATCAAATGTAATTTCTGACCACTGGAAAAACTGAATTTTTGAAGTGTGGTAGTTGCAACACAAGAAAAACAACTTCACTTGAGACATACAGCTTTTTTCAATGGTTCAATGATTCAAAAAGGCAACAGAACAAGTTAATAAGCAACCAAAGACAGCACAACAATAGAGAATGATAGGAAACACACACATATTAGGATATTAGTAAAGAATATTTAGATGATATAAAGTGTATCTTTAGATTTAGACATCCTCGTTGATATAAGAGCTATTTGTCTTCTTAGATTGGCATTTTGACATTTCATAAAACGCGTTCTCCGTTTTAATTGGTTAACAGATCTTAATTATTCCAAGACAAGCAGAGTTAATTTGAGTGTCAAAAAGCCAAAACCCACTAAAAATACATTGACTAACATTAAAAAGAAGAAGATATAGTACCATTATATATTTATTGTGTAATAAAAGGCAGCTAGTAACAACGCTATTCAGAATTACTTTAAAACGCTGCTGTTGTTTTTTTACAGAGTAACATACAGCCCTGATAACATACTCACAGTATGCACTCCACCTACCTACAGAGTAAGTGGCTGTAAACTCTTTATATAATTATATATTCACTACAATTAGGACTAATTCGTCAAGATGTTTTTCTAATGTATTCATTTAAATAAAAGTATTTTAGCAAGATGCAGTTCATCAGCATGCTTTTAAATTTGGAAATTCGTGTGAAGGGGGTTATTTTAGTAAAATAATCCATAGTAATTTAAATCATATGCTTTTCGAAACACGAAATGTAAAACCATGGCAGCGGCTAGGAAATTGAAGACACCTATTGGTGTTTCATAAAACACATTTTAAGAGCATTATTAAAACTACAGAAACAATAACAAATAGAGTTTATATGACAGCACCACCTACTCTGCTTTTGGTTTGCTTGCCACCAAATCCCTTCACCATGATGCAAAATAACTACAGCTCCCATGATTCCCAGCGCATGACTCGGATGAAACATCAGTCTGAGATGCGAGGCCTCAGATCTTACCTGCCAGTACAGACTCGGAATTGATCCTGCCGCTACTGCTATTGATTTCTTCATTGGTCAGTCAGAAAAATTCCGACTGCGACGGCGGCTGGCATCAAACAGTTTCGGCTTCGGTGTATACCGTACGTGTAGCATTGACACGTATGCACAAATACATCCAACTTCAAGTGCCGGAACGCTCTGCCAGCTGTACACCACTAAATACATCTGACAACAACAACAAAATAACAATATGCACGTTACACACTTTTCCCTGGGGGCAGGGCCCCGAAACCATTTTCCGGTGGGGGCCCGGGCCCTGAAGCCCCCACGTACTCGACGCCTGTGTTTGGTAGGGTTACAGATCTCTCAATGGGACAGCCACAGTTACAGATTATCTTCAGATATTTGCTGCAATCAATCTTTCTTGGCTATTTATCAGTTACTGTAGTGCTTGGGTCATTTATCTGAATAGCCTATTTCTAATGTCTACTATCACCCCTTATATTAACCCAGAAAAGTGGGAGCCAATTATATATTTCCTAAATTATATAATGGTGGAACTGAATTACCCACCTACTACTATTCCTAGTGGGTATGTCCCACATTATACTTTGAAAATACATTTGTAACATAATCCTACAGTTCAAAATACCACAAAATCCCATTTCATATGTATTTCTTAAATCTATTATTTGTTTTTGTTGTTTTTTTATTAATTCAGGATCAGACTGCTTTTTGTAACATTCAATAAGCATTTTTGTGTGTGTGTGTGTGAACTCAGACCAAAATAGAACTCAGTGAATGTTTAACAGTAAATATTTAAAAAAAGTACTGAATGAGCCACAGTCTCTTACTGTATCTGTATTGAATGATAAATAATCAAACCTGCCTTTTACAGCAGCTTTTGTGGTCATTTCTGGGCAGTTAATTTTTATTGTTTGTACTTTGCAGCTGTCATCACCATTTATAGCTGTACTGTGTAACAGTGGCTCAATGGATTTCAGGTAAGGACATGTCCTGTAGCTCCTGGGTGATTGAGATCTCTGATACTTCTGGGTTGTCACATCTTTTAGTGAAAAGTGGATAATAGTTTAAAGATGTGGTACAGAAAGTGCTAGAGAGTTGAATGTATGGATAATTAAATGTGTCAATTCTGAATTGCAAAGGAAAGGGTAATCCAAACAGTATAACACTGGTGGTGCCGCAATGTATGGTAAGACAATAGGAAAAGAAAAGATACATTTGTCAAGATCAGATCAAATCTGTATCGAAACGATGGAGGTTTAACTGCGTGTTAACCATAATTTTATAAGGGAGGATGAAGAACATTTTGTTCTAAATACTTCCTGTGGTTGGACAGTAATATTTTACTGCATACAGTACAGTAAAGGTAAAAACAGGAAGACACATTTGTTATGCTACCACCATTATTTTTAATTTTATTTGCATACAATATTATATAGCCTAATAATACATTTCTATTTAACAGTTATTTTACAGTTATTTGCCTCAGTTAAAAGCTGCACTGCACCTGTTTTATTTATTAACTAAAGTTGAACAGAAATGTGGATTTTAAGAGAATCAAAGGTAAACAATAACACCCGGAAAGGGAGTTGATTTTAGCTTCAGTATACATTTACTTTTCTGACAGTAAATATCGACACAAGGTAAATCATTCATTAAAACTAAGAGATTTAAAACTAAATTAATCAGAGCAAAATGTAGTTATTAAAATAGCATTCTCTTCCAATGCTCCGAAACTATTCACTTAACAACCAGTGTCTGAACTTTTCTTTTTGAAAAACAAATGATTTTCCAAGTTATTTCTGCTGTCCCACTCCTTGGCTAAGGAGCTCCATAGAGGAGCGCACAATTATAACTGTGCTCCTGACTTCATAATAAGCCCTGTTTCGAATAATTTGCAACAGTATGAAGGCCCAGAGAATGACAGAAGGAGTCAGGGAATAAACAATCATAGCAGGCTTTTGAATTTGCAAGAATGTCAGGCAAATTTAGGCTCATCATAAAAGAATTCTCAGAGCCTGTATTTCAATATGACATTTTTATGCTTTTTTATTTTCTAGCCCATTGCAGCCCCAGAGCCATGGCATGATTTATATGGCCTGGCAGTGCATAATCTTTTGTTTAAGATATACAGGCCTCCAGAGGTTTCATTTCTTTCCTCGCTATTGCTGACAGCATTTGTGCTTTCCTTCTCTTCTATTTTCATTTCTAATGAGATATTGGACTTTGCTCAGTGAGAGGTGATATTTCCACATTTGCAGTCTGACAGGCTAAATCACCAGATCTCAATGGTGAGGATACAAACCCATTTAAACTATGTCAAAATATTCATGGAGGCCCATTGATTTGGGCACTGGTTATTAGGAAGCTATTTGGAAAGTTCAGGTTTAATTTTAGGAGCTTTCTGCTACAAAACCACTCAGTTACATCACAGCCATCGGGATCCCCTGAGCATTCTGGAAACACATTCTCTGCCCTTGTATGGTGCGTTGTTTTTAATTATAATAACACAGATAGTTCTTATAATATTCAAAACCTGGTTTCATGTTTAAAAAAATAAACATAAAAACATATATAAAAGCAAAGCAATGCTAATTAAGTTAAAACCAACATCATGTAATCATGATACTACACTGGTCATTTTCAAAATTAAAAAATTAGAATAACATTTTATTTGATGTTAGTTTTCTCCAGTATTGAGGTATTTGGACCATTCTGTACCTGTTATTATTCACGTGTAAAATTAAAAACATATTACTGTATTAATTTATAAGGATATTTTATATAATAATTAATATTATAAATCTTTCTTCTTTTTAATAAGTTATTTATCTACTAGTTTGCTTGTTGAATCTTTAATTTGGGGTATAAAGATGTTTTGAATAGCTCTATACTATAGCTGAAGAGTTGCTCCCTGATTCTGAATCACTTGTGTTAAGTTCAGACTCAATTCAGTGATCTCGCTTAGCAGGGGTTTGGGGGGGGGGGTCTTATTGTGGGGATTTAATATATTATATTGTTATACTTTTTGTTGATTTGTTTACTGGGATAAAAGTCCCACCGTCTCTATAAATCAGTCCTGGGGAGATGCAGGTCCTGAAATGTATATACTTTCCTTCATATATTCTGAGGTTTCATAAAAGAGAGGGAATCAATGCAAACTAAAAGAATACCCCCTATCAAAAAAAAAGAACAAAAAAAAACAAGACCAGGCTTTTGACATCATTTAAACAAACATGTTCTCACAGGGTTTGACAGTCCTTTCAATGTACAATAAAGATGAGATGAAGAGTGTCTTGCAAAACACACATGACAGAACTCAGACTGACAATGGCTTTAGTGAAGCTCCTCGTGCTCCCATCCGTTTTCATAACAGCCAGCCTGAAGGACTGACAACCGTGGATAGAGGTGCTTTACAGACTATGCCTGACATTCACAAAACGGGATTCTAATAACAGAATCCTAAAATATATGTTTGTGAACCACACTGATCCACAACAAGTCATTGTGCTTAAAATGATTTTTTTTTTTTTTTTTACTATTTCAATTCAAACTGATCCTGTATAGTAGATAAAGGAGCCAGATGATATTTGCCTGCAGTCTTAACTAATGACGAGTGAAAAATAAATCTATTTTTAACTTTGTGAATATGATGTGTTGTCATCTTTTTAAAGGTTGTTTAAACACATCTTAAACGTTTCACTGGAGGAATGGATCCCACAAAGAAAAAAAATAAATAGATAGATAGATAGATAGATAGATAGATAGATAGATAGATAGATAGATACTGTCATATTAATTACAAAGGAAGGTAATGTAGTCATAAGAATATCTGCTTGTCAACTATCAAATGCATTTTACACTCATGCTGAGATTTGTATTATTTTTTTTTGCTTAATTAAAAATGCTAGTTTTTTAAGTCTGAAAATAAGAAAATGGTTGCAAATAACAATGTGGACTCTGCGTCCCGACATTGCAGTTTCTAATTTATTGCAAACCCACTGGGCAAAATGTCATCTATAAATTACGATACCTCCAGCGTTGTCTGAAAACAGGCATAAATGGATTCTGATAATGATGTGTTTCCTTTGATTGAAACTGTATCAAAAGCCACAGTCTTCAGCTATCCCCACAAGCAGTACTGTAAAAGAAAGTCCCCTTAAATCTCATCATGTATTTATACCATTTTTGTGTGCACGGTATTATTGTAAGGTTGGACTTATGACACATAAAAAATGTGCTCTCTTTCTTTTCCGTTTTCATATGTGTGCTGCAGGGCATAGTTTCCAAAGGAATTGCTATACATTATTGGGAGGCATTGTCGCTGCAGATGAAGGGGAAGCTACATGCTCCAGTACAGTGACTCTACGTGTACCCAGTAATTGGTATATCTCCACTAGAATTTTCTGCCAGTGTCTCAGTTTTAACAATTGAAAAAACAAGCTTAACCAAGTAGAACCAAGCAAAGACGGCCTGTCTGCTTTGATGAATGCACGACAACTTGTATCTGAGCTCATTTTCAGTTTGACAAGTGAATGACAAAGAAAGATGCTACCAGGGTAAACCGAGTGCAGTTTTAAGCCTCTAAACACCAGTGATGAGAGACAATGGTACCCCCCTCCCTTCTGTTTTGGCACTTAACAATATATGTTGTGAAAGATACAAAAGCAAAGTGATTAAGTCCCCTTTTCTGGCGTTTTAGACTCTCTGGCAGTCTCTAAATCAGTTGGTGACAGAATCATACAAAATTTAGGGATAGTAGATAATGTAGAGTTTCTATTTAACTGGGTTATTAAACATTTAAATGGACATTTCACCCCCTTTTGCTTCATAAAATGTTTCACTGTGGACCATCAATTTCAACCACAAACCGTTTTTTTTTCTGACAATTCATAGTTAGCCAAAATTAGAGATTTTATTATTATTATTTATTTCTTAGCAGATGCCCTTATCCAGGGCGACTTACAATTGTTACAAGATATCACTTTTTTTTTTTTTTTTTTTTTTTTTACATACAATTACCCATTTATACAGGTGGGTTTTTACTGGAGCAATCTAGGTAAAGTATCTTGCTCAAGGGTACAGCAGCTGTGTCCCCAACCGGGGATTGAACCCTCTGGTCAAGAGTCCAGAGCCCTAACCACTACTCCACACTGCTGCCAAAGATAATTGAAATTAAGCATTTTGAATTAGACACAGTGGGTGTATATTTTCTCATGAATAGACTTACTTAAAACAATACATCAATGCATATACATTTATTCCATAGTGACACATTTCTGCTACAAACTGCTTATCCACAGTTAAAGTATGGCATTTGAGCAGTTTACAGCATACACTGTTCATATGCTAAAAAAGGCCATTTTAGCAAGTTAAGCACATATATGTATACCTAAAAGCTCAGAAACCCCTAAAATAGAGTTCACAGGATGCAAAGCCTCTAGCAGGGCTTGTAGGACAGGAGGCAGGGCTTGTAGGACAGGAGGCAGGGGTTGCCTGGACACCGGACGTCAGTCGGATTCATTCCAGAAGGTCTCATTGTGTTGACATCCAGCAATGGAAAAGGCCAAGGTTACGTGACAGTACCTGAATATCATAGCAGATGCACTTTTGCCCTCAATACATCATTACTTTCCGGACAGGAATGGGTAATATGAAGAGGGCAACGAATGGCCCTGACCAGGGAGGTCAGGGACGAGTTTAAAGAACACAGTGGGGGAGCACCTACATCTCCCCTGGGCAGCACAATCACCAGATCTCAATCTGATTGAGTGTCTGTATGATGAACTTGACCAACATCTTTCAACAAAGAGACCACACCTAATGTGATGATCAAAAAGTGTAGCAGTACAAGCAATCATGTGTTCCACTTTACCCTGTAATGGATTGTAATATACTGAAAATCATCTTATTTCCATTCATGTCATCCCGACAGCCTCTAATTGAGTGGCAAGCCAATAATGCTCCAGACATATTGCTACACCTCTTTGTCATCCTTATGCTAACGAGTGCTGTTGGTTCCCTGAGAGGGGTGCGTTCTGGTAGCCTTGGAGCCCAACAGGCATCGTGTTCAAGAGTGCATGTGCACCCATGTCTCCACAATGGATACACATAGTGTTGGCTGTAAGGTATAAATTGACCTCTCATGTCCTCAATGGCCTATTCTACAGTTAGTCTGCCACCATTTTGCATGTGGAGTGGTGGACATGTCTATTTGGGAATTTACCATGGTTCTTTGATCTGTGATATGTATGTTAGCAGATTTCTTTAGTTTTCATTGACAGACTATGTAGACTGTGTTTCAGTATTATTCTTTTCAATGTTAGGTGCTTTAGAATTTTGGTTTACTACAGTACTTCCACAGCAAGGGTTGGTGTATCCCAATTATTCTCAAAAGAGATGCCCAAAAAATGTTAGTAGAATAATTAAGAAGTTTGTTTGTTTGACGGCATTACAAGATGTAAAATACATTAACTGATGGGGAAAAAATGTATAAGAACAAATAATGTCACATGTATAATTTCTTTAGTATTGTAGTCAATTAAAGGATATATTTTTCATAAAGAAGAAAATAAATCCCGCCCCCAATTAGTTTTTTGAAAAATGTGTTTCTGTAATTTATGTTATACCTAAAAATGAGGTTCATGAAATATTTAGGAATTTAGCTCTTTTATCAAATTTCATATCAATCTATATTCTCATTAGTTATTTAAATTAGACTGATAAAGGATGTTGATTGTATATCTTTTTTCCCTAAATAAAAATGTCACGTCACTTTTCTTTTGTCCCTTCATCATGCAATGCACCATTAAAGCTATTGGTGCATGCACCCCATTATAATCAATAGGTCACTCAGCAGACAGTTAACCCTGAGACTGCTTTCACTGGCAAGCTGCTCTAGCGATACTACCTGTGCTGAGTGGTAAATATTATATTGTACTGAAGGACCATTAAAACTCATTTGACATCTTACTTATCTTTGGTTTCAGTCTGTATCCATTCATCTAGGTGTTATTCATAGCAATTAAAAATATCTGATAGAAGAGGTGGATAATGAATAAACAACAAACTGTGTGGGTTTAATATAGTTTGGTAATTTCTGGTTGGTGGTGTGTTTTTAGCCTCACCAGCACAGACTGGTTGTCACACGTTTTCACCAGAGATATTCATCACTAGGGTCAGGGGTGAATATTGTGATCTATTACTTCACAAGAAACCTAATGAAAAGCCCCATAATTATCCAATCTAAAAGAAAGATAGCTCACTGCAATTTCAATGGATTTGTTTCCTGCAGCCAAAGCTGCCTTGTGATTGGCACGGCTTGATGGTAATTCTTATTCATATGGTGATGCTAATTGTATAGCTATTTAATAAGTTCAGTATTCTGAAGTTATATGTTCTTAACCTAAGAATGAACCTGATCTTTTCTTCTTTTTTCCTCTTTTTTTGATGCAGTTGGCAGATGAAGCACAGCTACAGATAATTGAACACCAGAGGATTTTCAGTCTTCTGTGGCACAATGGAAATTGGAATCTTCGGAATCTATTAGGGGAACAATTCTGCAGTCGCTCACACTTTTATAGATGTGATACTGAGAGACAGTCAGGGGCTTTCAGCTGAAGAAATTGTCAGCAAAAAAAAAACATTTTTGCAACATAAAGAAAGACTGTGTTTAGTTGTGAAATGGTTAAAAAAATTAAATCAATAAAATCACCACTACCATCACATTGGATGTGCATGTTAAAATGCAGAAGACCTTTGTCTTGTAAGGGAGTTATGTAGCATGTAAAGGGCTCCTGAGCCTAACCTGTCAGTACATCTCCAGGAAGTAGAAGGTCATTATTTAACTTTGCCATCTCCAGTTTGCAGGACAGCTACACAGCAGGATATGTCCCCACCTGGAGGGGCAATTAGGACCTATATTTCTCATGCCCCAGTGTAATTTACTTCAGCTATGAGAGAAACCAGACAACTAATTTAACACCGACTGAGTATAAGCCTTATTCTAATGCCATTATCACACTGACTTGCTCTTTTGCAATAATTACACTAGTCACTGCATGTACATTGGCACAGGCAGCTTATTTTTATTAGCCACTCACACACATATTTCATGTATTTCCATGATTATTTTACCCTTTGCTGTAAAGTATTATTAATATCCTTGATACCACCACCTCAAATGCTAAAAAGACATTAAAAAGCAATTTAATATTGCATGTATGCCCAATGCTTTACTCTACATACAAGTTACTTCCACCTACAATATGTTAAAAATAATAATAATAATGTTCTTCAGAAATAGAATTGGAGTGGGAGAAATCAATTTTCCCCTAGTGTCATATTAATGTCATTATATAATTATTGAAAAATACAATGCTGTCATGGTTATGGTTAGTTCACAGGCATTTAATATGCAAGCAGGTTGCCCAAAGTGTGGATTTCCAAATTATTCAGCGATTACATCTTCGCAGGTCCTAGAGGTGGCTTTGGGCCCAGCCACCCCCAAGGGTCATTAAACTACTGCTAAAGGACCTTCTTGACGTCATTAATATTTAAGTAAGATATTTTGTATGATGTTACATTAAGAAGACAATTATTTCAATGATATATAACAGTCTAAACGGTAAAGTCAGTTTAACATGGGTACATAGCATGCATAGATGTAGTGGCACAACCCCAAACCACCAGTGTGTTGAATCTGTCTTCTGCAGGTCATCATGAACCCACCTCTGCCTCTCGGTCATGAATCATTGGCTGGCGATACAGAGTCCTGATGTTAGAGGGTGCCCTGTGGGGACAAAAAGTAAGGGAAACCATCACAGACTAAATGAATGGTTGCTTCACTCCAAACCCAAGGAAACTAAGATTGAAGTGGCTGCTTCCAGGCGGGGAGAATAAATGAAAACATGCACTCTTGAAAATGAAATATCTGCCTTTCGTTTCTGTGCATCCACTAACACCCCCAACCAACCCCCCACCCCTCCAATGACTTCCATTCTTTTCTGGCCAGGACATTTCAATGTGATTATAATAAGAGGAGGATGACTATAAATGAATATTAGCAATTACTAACTGGATTGAATACAAACATTATGCAGTCCAGGTTGTGTTTATTAATATTAGCTTTTCAGACACTAAATATAAGCTATCACTCATTATTATAAATGTAACTCAGTTGCTGCTTATGTTATATTTTGTCCACAGATATTTTTTTACAGACCACCCCTGTCTAATCATCATCATATCATTCTACAATAGCAAACCAATTCTAACAGCATGATTCAGTAGCTGTTCCCTCCCAAGCTGGGTTATGAACACTGGTCTGTGGCTGTTTACAGGAGCAGCACAGGCCTGCGTGACTAGGGTTCACATGATCCAAAGAGAGGTCTCTGTCATTCTCACATCACTCACTGGAGGTGCCTAACCATTGATTCTGCAGCATTTCAGCTGCATTCCAGCACAGTATGTCTTCAGGTACATTTACAATGTGCTTACTGTGCATTCAAGTGTGGCCACTTCAAAGGTTTAGCCAAGTATTCTATAGCCCTGGTAAAAGGCTTTTATTGATTTAAATTACAAGGGCTGGCTCTCGCTGGGTTCCTTAAGGGCAAAATTTCAATAAAAAATCTTAGCATAGAGAGGCCTGTTACATATTGCATAAAATAAGAGTCTCTGTTATAATTAGGATAACATATTTTTATAATTATCTCATTAATGTAGTTGTCTAGTCTATTCCACCACGTTGAATGCATTCAAATACAGACTAATCAGGTTTTTCTTGGAACAACACACTTACGGACTGGTATGTAGACTTCAATTTAGGGTTATCATTCAAAATCAAAATATATTAAATCATGATATGCTGGGGAATGAAAAGCAACAGCTGTTTTTTTTATGAGAGTAAGCAGTAGCATGTAAAGAGTTATAGCTGATGAAATAATTACATAAGAACCGTACCTGTCATGCACTTCTATTTGCTGTTTGGGTCTCACATGTGCATCTGTGAAAGAAATTCAGTGACTAATGTTTGGACGACTGCAGTGTTCTACTTGCTGGGCTCCTGGGTCATGCCATAACTCATCTGCAGCTTGTACAGAACATAGCTGCTAGGTCTTTTCAGTTGAACAAAAACAAGAGAACATATAACCCCTGTGTTTGGTTAGAGTATTGAAATGGTATAATTTATATAGATAATGGTGCTACTATGTCAGTCTAGATAGGAACTAATAACACAGACTCAAAGTTTTTCAAACCCAGTAGAAGAAAATACTGAAAATGTAAATGAGTAAACAACTAAAAAGTACCACAGGATTTAAGTGCAGTAATTTTTTACAGATGTCTAAGACAGCGTTTTTGCTGTAAGAAAGAGCAGGAACTCTTGTGTTGCCATGTTCTGACACAAAGACATGTGACACTGATATGTTTCTTTATGGTACTCAGAGCAGGGGCCCTTGGCTCAGGGAACCTTGTTTTACGAGGATCACAATCATAGCCAGATTATGGGAGAAAGTTCGACTCCACTCAGTTCTGGAATGCAGCCCAGAAAATAAATAAATAAATAAAACTAAATACAGTTCAAGATGGAAGCATTTACAGTAAGCAAAACCAGGAAGATCAAACCTTTCTGAGTATTTTCCATTTTGTTTTCCTTCATGTTTCAGGGAATTGGAAAGTTATATTTTCAGTAGCTAAGGACATCTAATAGGGCACCTTTATCATAAATTCTGAGGTGAAACTGTATTCAGGTTTATGACCTCAAGAACACTTTTTACATTTAGGAATTCACTTTTAATTTCAGGACACGGAATCCTTAATGAGTGCATTCTAAATGGTTGCACCTGTTTCTAAGATAAGGGGAAAGTGCCTCCAGGGGGAAACAAAAGTACAATCAAGGCAACATATGCTTATGCATACCTGAAATAGTTGCTGAAACATATTTCTAGTTCTGAAAAATGTTATCTGACTTGTGAAGGAACAAAATGTACAGCCGTCATGTTGCAAAAACAAATGATGCCCTCCTGTTGTATAGAAACATAAAACATAAAGTAATAGAAACATAAATTGTCTCTGAATGTTCTTCCAGTATTACTATTCAACTGAAATGAATTTCTGCATCAGACAATAAAAAACAATCTGCTTGTAATAAATATGTACAAGATGCAGGCATCCCAAGATCTTGTTTTTCACATTAATAAAAAGGGCTGAGATGAAGAGCATGTACAACACACAACAAATAAGTACCACACTAGTGACATTTGCAGAACATATTTCCAAAGATTTGACATTACAAGAGCCATTTCATCTCAAAATGTTATTCCTGATGTCATTGTTTTTATTCATAACAGGCGATTCCTTGAATTCAGTGCAGCACTAAAGTCACTCAGAGACATAGGTCAAATTCATTTCATTTCTTTTATGTTTTCCTCTCACCGCTAGATGAAATAAATGATTAAGCCTAGAACAGTTGGCAGTTCAGTGAATGCATTTGGTAGTACCATTACAAGATCGATTTTCTCAATACAGGAGTCTTTCTAGAGTGCACATTGCTTAGCTGACATCTGTCGTGGTTGTCATGGCAGCACTCTTTCCAGTACTGAGATAGGTCAGGCCTGACAGGGAAGGCTTCGCCTGTTTTACCCTAGTCATTTCAAGGTTAACAGCCAATGGGCCATTGAAATAGGCAATTATAGTACAGTCAATTCCACTTAAGGGAATACCTGAGAAGTAAATATTTACAAATAAAAATATTTCTACCAGTACTCATTGACTAGGTGTCATTCAACAAAGACAATAACGAGGTAACCTAAACATATGTGTTTAGTGGAGTGCAGATGGTGCAAAACAAGGTCATTTTAATTGTTTTTATCAAATAGAAATGTAACTTTCCCACTCCCAGCATAAGTGCTATTATTATTATTATTATTATTATTATTATTAGTAGTAGTAGTAGTAGTAGTAGTAGTAGCAGCAGCATTTTGTTCTACCTCAACAGTGCTGCTTACTATAATAACAGTACATTAAAACATGAACACTTTCACAATTCCTGAAATATTGTTACATTAAAATCTTTATTGGATCGTAGTTTATCACTTTTACTACTGAGAGTTGGCCTGTTATTAGGGAATACAGTTGTAGTCAAAAGTTTACATACCCCAATGGAAATGTATAATTTCGAGAAATGTTATTTCTCGAAAACAAAGAATTTTAGGAAAAATCTTTTGTAGCAAAAGTACTGCTTTTGTGGATGAGGAAAAAAAGTTACAAAAAATAGATGTCTACAATTATTTATTAAAGCTTTTTTTTTTTTTTTTGCAAAACTCCAAAAATGCTAATTCAAAAGTATTTATACCCTTTGATGCTATGATAGTATTATCTACAAGGTGCTAGAAATTTCAATATGATAATGCAGAACCTAATTATAGAAAAGTCTAGACAATTATGGATTGTAGGTGAACATTCTTAGAAAGTATAAAAGAGTTAGGCATATAATGATTGCTGTCATTACTAATAAATCAATATGGGAAAAGTAAAGAGCTATCTGAAGGCCTTAGGCAGAAAATTATTTATTGTCATAAAGCTGGAGAAGGATACAAGAAAATTTCAAAGCATTTGAGTATCCCAATTTCAACTATTGTTTCTATTATCAAGAAGTACAAGACTCATGGTACTGTCACAATGCTCCCTCAGTCTGGAAGAAAGAAGGTTATTTCACCAAGAACAAGTAGAAGAATTGTGAGGAAGGTTAATAACAATCCGAGACTTACTGCCAAAGATATTCATAGTGAATTGGCTGCAAGTGGGACTGGCATTTCCATTTTAACCTTTCAACAAGCTTAATGTTTGCAAAACAGCATTTGTATGATGGATATGAGTTCTGGTCAAAGGTTTTGTGCAGTGATGAAACAAAAATCGAGCTATTTGGTCATGCTGATAGTCGTTACGTTTGGAGAAAGTCTGGTGAGGCGTACAAAGAAAAGAACACCATACCTACTGTCAAGCATGGAGGTGGTAATATCCTTCTATGGGGCTGTTTTTCCTCGAGTGGCACAGGAAATTTGCTTCCAATACATGGTAAAATGGATTCCATAGCATACCAAAACTTGGTTAAAGCGCAACTGGACATTCCAACACGACAACGATCCAAAGCACACATCAAAATCTACTTCAGAATGGTTAAAGAAGAATAAAATCAAGGCCTATTCCTTGGCCTAGTCAAAGTCCCAATCTAAATCCAATTGAGAATCTTTGTTATGAGTTGAAGAAGGCTGTGCACAAGAGAAGTCCTCGGAATTTGAATGAACTGGAACAATTTTGCGTTGAAGAATGGTCAAAATCACTGAAGAATAATGCCAAAAGCTCATTGACAAATATCCTAATCATTTAAAAGAGGTTATTATTGCTAAAGGTGCCTCAACTAGCTATTAATTTAATTTTCCTTGTCAGGGTATGAATACTTTTGAATTAGCATTTTTGGAGTTTTGCAAAAAAATTGCTGAAATAAATAATTGTAGACATCTATTTCTTCTAACTTTTTTTTCTTATCCACAAAAGCAAAACTTTTGCTACAAAAGATTTTTCCTATAATTATTTGTTTTCGAGAAATGTGTAGAAATTATAAATTTCCATTGGGGTATGTAAACTTTTGACTACAACTGTATGTATTAGGTGCTACAGAAGGATATCATTACTGCAGTTCAAATAAATAAAACTAATTGTTAGACGCTACAGTGAATTATTGAGGTCATTCCTCAAAAATGTTTTGTTTTAAAGCCTTAACCCTTACCTTAAACTATTGGCTTTTTTAAATCAGAAAAAGGAGGTCAAGCATCATTTAAGGATTGTAGACTTTCATATTCATTCAAACATACACAAAGCTATATGATATAACACAATCATTAATAGAGTAGTTAAAAAAGACAACCAACTAACAAAAACATTGTAATGCCACATATTTATATAGTGATTATACACGTCACATACTGTAGTTATGTTTATATCCCCTTACACTGTAGTAATTATGTGGTCTAGTGTTTTTTATGATATTTCTAAAGGAATGATATCATTGGGAAAGGAGTCCTCTTGTACCTACAGCCTCTATATCTCCAGCAATGCTGTCTGTTAACATGAACTCATTCCAGCACCTCATTTCAAACGGGTTCCCAAGCTGGCCTGCAATGCCAGCAAGCAAATCATTTACTGTTACTCTCCATTGGGTTGAGTTTGAATGTACACATGCCAATCGGTTGTAAAGAGTCCAGTGGGAGTTAACTGAGTCTCTGCTGACCTTGTTTAGTGGAGCAGCTCTTTAAGCTCACTGGTAGAGTTCTCCTTTTTTGGTTGCCTGGGGCTGGGATGCAATATCCACTAGAGCCTTTTCATCTGATTCAAAAATCAATTGTTAATCCATACATGGTCCCCACCATTTTGTAGGGGTTGGTATAGAGTTAAACCTCAATGTTGCTGCTTGTAAGAAGTGGTTCTTGAGATGGCTTTCCAGCAGTTGCCGCCGCAGGGGCAGGTAAAGTGTGGAGTTTTAATTAAGCAACCCCTTTCAGTTAATGTTGTTTGAATGTCTTTGTGCCTGTTAGCAAATAAATGCAAATAAATTAGTCAAAGCACTTCTCAGGTGGCGCCTTAGTCAGCCCCTATTGCCATTAATCTTAAATAAATTGTTTTCACACTCAATTTTATATTATACTTGTTTATTATAAACATTATTATTATTTATTTCTTAACAGACATCCATATCCAGGGCAACTTACAATTGTTACAAGATATCACATTATATCAACATACAATTACATTATTTTTTTACATACAATTACCCATTTATACAATTGAGTTTTTACTGGAGCAATCTAGGTAAAGTATCTGGGATTGAACCCACAACTCTCCAGTCAAGAGTCCAGAGCCCTAACCACTACTCCACACTGCTGCCCATAAATAAATGAGATTTAAGGTGTTGCACAGTAATATTAATAACTGATGATGAGGTACTTTCCTCTGTGTACATGTTTGTTGTATTATTGCAAGACCAGTTGAAATGCTTCAACAGAAGCAGACTTGTAACATCAATTTAAAAAAATTAAGGTTTAAGAAAAAAATTAAAAAGTGCAACCGAATTCTTAATTTACACATTTTAACTGCTTTAAATTCCAAACTGTAAATCTGCTTACAAAAATGGACAGAGAACCTGTGAGGCAACAATGTATTTTGTTTATTTGTTTGTACTTTTTTCAATCAAAATAAATGCAAACAACAATCAGACATTGATTGTGCCGGAGTAATAAAAGCTATTGTGACGGTGGTGTATTATTGACATTTTCATCTCAAGGGCAGCCATTACATTCTGTGCTATCTGGGCAGCTTTCCTTGTCCATCATCCTTTGTTATTTAGGACAAACATTTTCCTGGTGTGATTATAGAAACAAAGAAACACCCCTGCCTGTTCTGTCCTATCAGCACAGCACCAAAACATCCTCATTTTCAATAATTCTTCACCTTTATCTCACTCCTCCTGATGCCTAATAGGCTGATTGCTATTTACTTTGAACCAACAGCTAATCCGTTAATGATTGATTTAAAATTGTTATGGCCATTTGTCTCTGGCAGTGGCTCAGGGCGATGAACAGCAGCCTTAACCTGCCTGATGGAATAGCATTGCTAAAAAAAAAAAAAAAAGTAGCATTTAAGTCAAAAGTCCTCACTGTAACAGTCCACTGTCAAAATGTCTGTGATTAAGAAGAGAGGCCTGGTGGGGGTTGTATTTAAAGCCCCAGGTGTATTTATTTTTTAAGAATAATAAGGTGCCATGAAATGTAAATAGGCTAGAATGATATCAGAATAAACCCATCACAAATATGGTTATGGTGTAATTTAAATGTTACCACAGGAGTCACTAAAAGACACAGATAGTTAATCTGAATCACACGAATGACTGCATGAAATGTAGCTCTTGTTTGTAGAGTTCATATAAAACCAATGGGAACACAGCATCCCCTTTGCGTATCCTGTACTGAATTATAAAACAAAGAGGCTCATTTAAATGAGGAATAAACATCCTCCTATTAATATTTCAGAATGTGCAAGACGCCCAGGCTCCATCTGCTGTGAGCAAAACCAGACAGAGCAGTGAACCAGCTGGGGTGGAAACCAGGCCCCCGTCACAATGGTCTATTGACCTTCCCGTGAAGCAAATATCATGTGACAGAGATTGGCTGCCTTGGCAGATGAATTGGAAACAGGAGAAAGTGTTAAATAGAACCAGGTAGACATTGATGAATTGACATACTGAAAAATCGAACGCTTCAGTAATCAGCCAATGGATCTGATATCAACAACATTTTTCAGTTTTGTCTAAACCCATTGAGTGAGGTACTTCAGCAAACTCACTTCTCGTTGGCTAAGCTCTTCATCTTTCCCTCCCTGTTCTGATTGGATTCTATATCCTCATCACTTTGTCTAATTATCTGTGTACATGCGAGCAGGCCAAAAGTAAACACACATGGTCTGAATGTGAACAGTTCTGATAACTACTCAGAGATGCACAGTCAAAGTGAACTGCTCCCTTGCACCAATCAAGGGCTGTCCCTCCAGAACATGGGATGTAAGGAAACTAACCTTGCTACTGAATTAACACTAATAAACTTTAAATCCTGCAAGTTAAAACTGCTTCAAAAATTGTAACCACCACAATAAGAATACATCTTTAAACTGAACTATTTAAATGTGCTTTTAATACTGAAGAACTGTGAACAATTTAAACCAGCTTGGCTTCGGCATGTATGACAATCTTGCAGTTCCAAAACAAATCTTCAGAGAGCAGAAAACACAGCTGCCAGTCACCACAGGTAACACTCAAAAACAACTAATCCTTCAATAAGAGCTTAGTGAGGTTTTGGGATGAAGAGGTCTTTTAAAAACAGCAGCAAATAACAAATGTCTTCCTCATCAGTAATCTCACCAACACAGCTGTTAAATTCTAATTACTCTACAACGTTGATAATTAATGAAATCGTGCTGCTCGTCATAAAATATCAAAGTATTAGTTAGAAAAAAATGGTTACAGTTTTCATGAAATGTCTCTAATTGCACTATAATTCCATGTGTGATTATATAGAAAGCACACTGTACAGTAAATGCACAATGTATAAATACAGTTTAAGAACAAAATTAACCACAGATGTTATTAATGCCTTAAATGTTGATTATGTAAATAAACATGTAAATGGGAGCCACCGCCGGTGTAACTACTGTGTTATTACAATGCTAAGTGTATCCATCAAAACAATAGTTATAAAACAACTATAAAATCTACACATCTGGTGTTTCATTCTTTAACATGTTCTTAATAATATGGGAGTCCAATATTAGGACAACAGAGTGCTGCTTTTGCAGTTACTGTAACCGAACCAAAATTAAGATAAAAAAACAAAAAAAAACTGAAGTGACACCTTTCTTATTTCTCTTACTGGCGTTGCTGCTTAGTCAAAGAAAACATCATGTATGACAAGCAATTACGTATTCTTAATGGAATGTACAGACGGTACATCTTTAAAAAGATCAATGTCAGTGTTTGGAGTCACCCTCTTCAAACGAGACACGCTCTCATAATGCGTCTGGAATAAGTTTCGCTACAAAGCCATTACACAAGTATATACAAACAAAGCATATGCTGTTTATTTAGAGGGAACGACCTAGCCACACTCATTAGCAGGCAAAGGATTAATTGTATGTGCAGCTTTCAAATCCCAGGGTGGACATATTGCCTCCTACCTTGAACCAAAGCTGCAGTTGCTGTGCATAATTGGATCATTCAGATGGCAACATGCGAGCTTACAGATCAGCTGGGGACGAGCCCATTTGAATATCAAGCTGTGCCACACTGAGGCGCCACTGACAACTTCATTACCTCCCTGTATAAAAATGACTGCAGGGTAATGCAAATGGCTCTCAGTCACAGGCATATTTCACATGCAGGCAGAGGGCATCTTGAAACATCACTAAGAGGGAGACAGCTTTTGTCCAATTTAATAAGCCATCTTCAAGAAATAGCTCTCCTCCTCCCAATTTATGATGAAGTCCAACGCCCCAGCTTTTCAGAGATGTTGAGGGGGTGAGCTCCCCGGGTGACTCTGTCTGTCAGTCAAGGCAGAGTGAGGCCTTTGTCTGCGTTATTATGAATTTATAATGAATGCTAAATTTCTTTCAGAGAGATATGGTAATCTAATTAATATTACAGAAATGTCAAGCGCATATCAATCTACTGATAGCATTTATCACCTTTGCATTCGCATATTAGCGATAGAGGCAGAATACTTGTTTAGCTCCTCCAGCTGCTGCTGATGAAGTTTGACAAAAACACTAATGATTTTATTTGTAGGCAGTGTATCATCAGAGAATCAATCCTCATTTCTTCAAGCCTCTCCGTTCAGGTCTGTGACACAGCTGGCTGAGTGGTGACGTCAGTCCAGAAAGAAACACACACAGTACTGAAGTGAAATGATGAAGGCGCTTGCTTGCGCCAGTTTATTTCAAATAAAAAGGTTGTACAAAACAGAAAACACAGACTGAACAAACAAAACCGCGCATTGGCCAAAGTAAATAGACAGACAAACAAAGTGGACGAACAGAAAAACAAGTACCGTGCTGGAGCTTCCAGCACGAAATAGCAATTGGTATATATATATATATATCTCCTTTCTCTCTCACCTGTTCTCCACTCACGAACACACAACCCCGAGTGAGTAAAACGTGCCTCTATATATACTGTTGTGACGGGATTCAATTACTAATTAATTATTCACTTGAATCCCAGCATGTGAACTAATTCTGTGCAACCTCGTGCTCATATATTACTTTAAATGCACGTGAAGTGAAGTGCAATCCCTGTGCCTAAATACAAATATACATTTTAAACACTTGTGCTCATTACCCGCATTATATCCCGTGTACCAACTACAATACACCAACATTAACACACTACATAAAACACACAAATGCACACAGGGGCAGGACACATTACCACATGGTCACACCACTATATTCTGACACAGAGAAGGGCCATAGTGGAAAATTATTGACCCGAGGGAAAACTATTGTTACCGACAGGGGGCTATAATGCCTGAACCCATAAATATTTGCAAGCCTTTTATTATGCGTTTTTCGCGTATGCAAAAAAAAACCATAAATATTTTTGGCACGAATATCTTAGTGCTGTACAAATAATGAAGTAATATACTACTACCAATGCAACAGGTCGCCAACATTTCTGGAGCAAAATAGGTTTTATGGGTGTGATTCGCCAAATATTTTGGTCGCAAATATTTACTTTACGTAGTTTGTTTAAATATAGCTGATACAGCATAAGTAAATAACTAAACAACATAAATAAACATTTTTGAAGTTCATACCGCAAGTTTTTTTCTTTCTTTTGTAGTATGTTTTGGAATTCATTTTCTGTTAGGTCACAGAATCGCCATTCAGCAGTTTTTTCATTCAGCCATTTTATCTTGTTATTGGAGTGGAGGTGGAGTGCGTTCCTTTGAAAAGGGGCAGGACTGACAGTGATGTGAACCAATCACATGACAGATGGACACTATTGTCTGGTGGTATAAGGATGTTAGGGTAATAGTTCATCAATCTATTTTTCCTCCTATGATGAGGTTTTAACCAATCACAGGCCAGAATTTCCAACCGCTGGCTCTGTCTTTAATTTTTTCATTCCAGAATGAGATGCTATGACAACGTATGTTTGTCATAAATATAAAAATCTGTTAAAATAACAATTTAATAAAATCTATCAACATATGAATATGAATTATATGCATTTCGATTTAAATGTGTTTATTTTATTATTATTATTTATTTCTTAGCTGACGCCCTTATCCAGGGCGACTTACAATTGTTACAAGATATCACATTATTTTTACATACAATTACCCATTTATACAGTTGGGTTTTTACTGGAGCAATCTAGGTAAAGTACCTTGCTCAAGGGTACAGCAGCAGTGGGATTTGAACCCACGACCCTCCGGTCAAGAGTCCAGAGCCCTAACCACTACTCCACACTACTGCACAGTTAGATATTTTTTCAGACTTGAATGCTGAATTGGTTCATAAAAATACCTATTCTGTTAATAGAATTAGTAATGCTTTACATTTTATATATGCCTTTTATCTGTCTTGAAACTACAATAAATGTGCAGCAACAATCCTTATTTTCTCAAAATATCTGAATCGTTTTTTTATGTTTGTATATTTACCAAAATACTGTATTACACTGTAACCACTACCAGTAATCAGTACAGTAGACATATGCACAGAAATAATGTATCTGTGCAGATAACATATTGAAACATCTGCAGATGAAGGGCAGCACATCCATTCACTTTATTTATAGGTATCAGAGGTGTACTATATTTCAGCTTACGCATTTTATTGGACTTTGTGACCTGTGACTAATTTGAAACAATGCTTACTGTGGGATACAGCACTACATATATATTATAACCTAAATCAAAACTCTACATCCACACAATAATAATATACATAAATATCTGTCTTGAGTAAGTAATGTTAATGGGAGTGTGGAAAAGGCATAATCTGGTGTAGGACTATAAAGCTGACAAGTGCTTTCCACCTGCATCACCCTGATTCTTCGACAGAATCCGCTGGAGTGATTCACATGGCAGGTGCCTCTCTGACCTACATGTGTAGTGTGAATAGTTTATGAGTGGATTAGTAGTGATCACCATGATAAGGGACATTGAAGTACAGGCAGAAGGCAGACAGTATGACACACTAACTAATTAAGGGGACTTGCATTCCCAGGCTAAATCTATCTATGTGTGTGTGTGTGTGTGTGTGTGTGTGTATATATATAAATAAAATTAGAAAATTAGTAAATCACTAAAATGTTAAATGTAAAAATGTTTGATTCAACTTTTTAAACCAGTATAACTTTTTATATGTATATATCATCCAATATGTATACATGCCATTTCTGAAACTGGACTGTGAAAAAAAAAACAAACAAAAAAAAAAACACTAGAGCCACTGTTTCTAATAATTAAGTCAGCCACTCAACTCTACTAAAAAAAAAATGCCAAAAACATGTCTCAACAACTAAGCTGTAAATGAAGACATTCAATAAAGAAAATTACATTAACCAGTGCGTGGTATAACAGGAAGGAGTAGCTTGTCACCATCATGCCACGGCTACACTGACATGAAGACAATGCTACTGGGATGACACTGGCTTATCTCTGTGGGAGTGTATTCCACAGCAACCCCCAGGGTGTTTCTCAACACACTTCCCTACTGGAAAAGCTTTCCTCTACAGTGGCAGTAGACCCCTCTGAGGTCTTATTAAAATTTCCCTTATACATTGTAAAGTATGTCATGTCAAGCAGATGACAATGCTCCTAACAGTTTTTCCTTTGTATTGTAATGGAGGGATGGCGCGAGCAGTCACACTAGGTAGGGGCAACCAAGAGACAGACGCTGCCTCACAAAACTGCAGAGTAGGCAGTTTAAAGGCATGAAAATGGAAATTACAATGGAGAGGCAAAGTCAAAGGATGTACTGTATGATCATTACGAGAGAAAGAAGACAGTGCCGTTTTTAGGATTTTAACCATAAAGGCTTCATACTGTGGCAATCAAAACTGTATATATATATATATATATATATATATATATATATATATATATATATATATATATATAATTGAATAACATTTTATTACAGGGAAACAAACACACCATAGAGTTTTGTGTAAACTAGGCAAACAGTGCTATGTTGTTTCCATAGACCAACAAGCCATATGACAACACAGTATGTTCTTCAGGTTTTACATAAAACAGTTTTGAAAAACAAAAAAATCTTAATCATAAATGAGTGCTATATAGTTACCAGCACAGGCGCCACTCTGTATGAGACAGGCAATTCAATTATGCCACTTGGTAAAACAAATGTAACTGATTGGATGCCATGGGTTGTGAATTGGTCCCTTTTGACAGATCTCCAGCACAATTATCCACTGTAATGGTCACAGCGGAGGCAAGGCGAAAAACTACATTCCACAGCTGTTGCTTAGTCTTTGTCTAAGACAGGAAATGTTGATGAGGAGACAACGGTAAACAGCCGTGCTTTATAAGAGTAGATGGTGTAGAGCATGACCTAGATTTACTGAGAATCTGCTCCAGTGCAAGTTTACACCAGTATAAAGGCTTCGGCATAAGCATTATTTGGTTCTTGCTGGGTCTTTTAACATTGTTTTTCATTTATCCAAACAATAGGGCAGAATAAATGCTCAGTGAATTTGACCCTTGCTTCTTAAATCATGATGATTCTAGGAACATACTAGGCCCTATCATGACATGTGATAAATATCTTGCCTATAAATATGTTTGTGTCACAAAGTTAAACAGAATAAAATGTAGCTCAATAAAAAACATACAAATAGAAAACCTCCCGTAGCATGTGGATGAAGCACATGTGTTGAATAGTAAATTACACTCTGTACACATTTATTGTTCCTAAAAAGGAAACCATGTGGTCTTTAATACAACATGGTGTTTTTTCAATAGCAAATAAAAAAGCTTTACATTTATATCCACTTGTGACAAATTATTACATCAGTATTTCATAAATCATAAATATCAAGTCATACATTCTAGGTAAAAGTAGAAAAATGAATTACATTAACTGAACAAAATGTACCCAGGAAATGCAAAAAACAAAAAAGAAACAAACAAAAAAAGCATATAAGATACCACCCTAGCTGTGACAAAGAGGGGCTTTGCATAGCAGCTTGTGAAGAGTGCAGAAGTGTTCCAGAAAGATGAAGAATTGTAAGGATATTCAAGTTGACTTGGCCATTGTGGGGGTTATTTAAAAGGTGAATTGCTAGCTGCCCTATGGAAAATTAAACCATTTTTGAAACAGCTGCTGTTAACCTATCAGTTAGACAGGGCATACAATTGACTGCTTTTAAACAGCAGTGACATTTGCGAAATAATTCAAGAAAAACTAAATAACGAAAGCATACAGCTTCAAAGAATGCATAACTAATGTTCACTCAAAAATATAAGGATAACGTTTCTTTTTAAAACTTGGAGAAGAAACATGAGTAACAGTTTGGTTTAAGGATCGATTATAATTGTTATATACAATCTATAAACATTATTTTTCTCACAGTTATCTTGCTCTAAAACGCTATAATAATGAATCATTTTATAAGTTAATATTTAATAGGCAACAGAACACTTACACAAAATACATTTTAAATGGCTTATATGGCTTTTACAGCTATGGCTATAAGTTTTGCATCACCTCGAATTTTAGGATTGAGACATAATAAAAAAAAACACAAACTACATGAACATAATTTTGATTTTTTATTTAACATCATGTAATCAAAGAAACTATTAAATGATATCGCAAAAGTCTACTGGAAGTTGTAATAGTAGTACAGTATTACATGTTAGATTTCAAAATGTCACATTTTTCCATTTTTGTCAGTTTTTTGTTTAGTATATGGAAAACTATGGAATGCAATATGTTAATGTAACGTTATTCAGCAGGTTTCATTCAACTATGAAGCAAAACGAGTTAATTCCATAGGGTAATGCAAAACGTTTGGCCGCTGTAGTGTGATTACAGCGTAGTAAAGCTGCAGTCTTATCATACTGTTATCATAAAACTACATGATGGCATTAATACAATATTAGTTCCATAGTAATAATATTTTTTGCTGCTTATTGATGTACAGTTCCTGCTACCAGCTAATCATCTTTAAATGCAACTCTCCTTTCTCATTGGGAAGAAACATCAAGTGAGTAATGTGCAAGCTCATATAACATTTTTGTATTTTTACTTAAACATATTACAGTGTCTGGGAACACAGTCACATCTGAACACTAAACAGCGTTAGTCCATAAATATGCACTCTTTTTTTTTACCATCTTGAGATGTATATCAAATCAAATAAATACAGCACTATATGTCCTTTATTGAGTAATGCCCCTATGTCTCGATTATTGTTTTAAAATAAGTGTCACTCCTAAAGAGATGTGGTTTGATAATTTTGGTATATATATTTTATGGGAGTTTATAACTAAAGGTTGTTTAAAGGGACCTTAAGTGCCTTTATAGTTATTTATCTTTATTTCTGAACGATTTTTTATTTTTATTTTTATTTTTTCTGGGAAAGCTTCCAACACCATGAGAAAAAGTAGCCAAACAACCATACACTTCACCAGTTAAAATGCAACACCTGCCCTCTACTGGTAGACTTTATTTTAACAGATGCAGAATTAGTATGTTCTCTACCATTGTTCATTTGTACATATATTTTTCAGTCAACTATACATGCATGTGCTGTGTTCCTTTGACTACTATTCCTTTGACCATGCTTTAAACTACTTCTATATGTGTTAGCATGCTTTCACTATTAATAGCAGGCTTAATATGTGATTACTGGATGTCTTTCAGTGGAATATTATTTTATTTTATTTATTTATTTTGTGTTAGATTTATTTTTGTTTCAGAAGTCTAGAAATGAAGTGAATTATTTTCAAATGAATCTAAGCATAGCTTAACATCCTTTTTTTGGCTGCAGTTACATTCCACTTTTTTTCCCCTTTGGCCTCCTAATCTTGTCATATTCCTGTTATCAATAGCTGTCACAAACCGCTTGCTTTAACCAACCTTGTGTTTCATTGGTGCGACACTGATGTGCCATTATAGCCCAAATGAAATGTGACTGTTATATTCACGCTCGGACTTGGCCATAAATATTAACAGCTCAAGTTCAAGCATATTTACATCCACTTCCCTCCTTATATCAGACTTAACAATGAGGAAACCGGTGTTATCCCAGTCCATCTGTATTTGCAATGCATTGCCTCACCTGTCTTCCTACATATCTTCGTGCAAAAATGCACTCATCATGAGAGTATATTAAACAATAGCAATGATATAGAGCAAGTATGTAAAGCAAGTAAAGTTTGTGTTCTAAATATTTAATATAACAAGTGATGCATTAAAATGCATGCAATATAAAACATGTGGGAAGAAAGCTGTGTTCGTATTAAAGCAGCAGGCAGCTGCTCAGTATGTTCGCTCAGCAGCAACTCAAGAAAAATCACCTCCCAATTACACTGTGCTGTTATTTTTTTTTCCCTTTTTTCATTACCCTTTATTACAAAGCAGTGCTGTTGATTACAAAATAGGCAGTTTGACTTCAGCTATAGGTCTTTTTCACTAACTCTTACTGTCATGTAAATTCTAGCTGTTACAATGAATAAGGGGGCCAATCCATATTTGCCAGCCCTAATATGAGATCTGTCAGGGCCCAAATTAATGAGTTCCAAATTCCTTACATCACGATAACTACTTAAGACTGGTCAATTAATTATATAAATCCTTCTCAATTGTTTTGTGTTTCTCAGCTTAGATGATATCGTGCATTGCTTCATGACATTAGACCTTTTGGCCTTTGTTGTTTTGTTCAAAGCACTTCTTATAATGTATTAAATGTGTGCTTTACACAATTACTTTAAAATAAAGCTGAATTATGTAAAATGATCTAGCAATATGCAAGGGAAAAATATATAATCTTTCATGGGTTATGTTATTATTGAACATTATGTTTTCTAACAGTAAATATGCATTTTTTATTGAAAATATAAGTTGTTACCCTAAATGTTTGCTGATATTGTGATTGTTCTTCAAACCTATATGGTCATATTTACTAAACTCAATTTTTTATTTATATAAAAAAGAAAAAGAAAAACCTTTTGAATGACCTTTTTCTCCAGAATGAAAATTAAAAGTATTGCTTAAAAGCTTGACATTAACAATCCATATTGCTATTATATACCTTATTCTCATAAATATCAAACTTTACCCTTGACTAAAAACTATATAGTGGATAGCTCAACAGTATCTGTTTTTGTGTCATGGGTAACACACATACATTTCATCACTGCAATAAAATGCTATTATTTTGATGTACACCTATGACCAAACATTCTGCATCATCTAGAATTTTAGGATTGAGACATCATTAAAAAAAAAAAAAACTATATGAACATAATTTAGATCTTTTATTTAACATCATGTAATCAAAGAAACTACAAAATGATACAGTAAGTCTACCGGAAGCCATAATAGTAACAGTACTTCATGTTACATTTCAAAATGTCACATTTTTCAATTTTTATCAGTTTTTCGTTAAGTATATGGAAAACTACAAAGTGGTATAATTCAATATGTTAATGTAACATTATTCAGCAGGTATCATTCAACTTTATGAAGCAAAATTAGTTCATTCTATAGGGTGATGCGAAACCTTTGGCCACAGCTGTACATTCCTGATTTAATGTCAGCCTGCATCAAAGGTCAAAGGTAACGGCTACTAAGCAGCTCTGCCCTTAATGAGGTGTACTAACACATAACTGCTATTCATTAAAGAAAATCATTGGATACAGAGATCAATCTAACACCTTGGTTTCCATTTATTTTCATGTAGTAAATTACAACCACAGGCACAAAAAATAAAAAAAAAATAAATAAAATTTCTTCTGTAAAAGTTGTGATACCAACATTTGATAAATCTGTGAAATTAACATTGAATACATTACAGTGCTGTAGTGAAGTACATAACTCAATTACAGCTAGTCAAACTCATTGGATTGCTTTAAAATGTATTTTTAAACTATTTAACTATTTATAACTATTTAAACACATAATAAAAGGTTAACAAGCAGATATCAGGCACGTACAGAGAATCTGAAAACAACAAACAGCTCTGTGAACTGAACCAGGAAGACCATGCATCCTTTTAGGATTGGAACTCCGTCTCAGAATTGGTATGTCACTATGTTCTTATAAATATAACATTAATCTGTAAGTCACTGTACAACTTTCAAACTGAAACGGCATCAGTCTACCTTACCTAGCTATTTCCACCATGCTATCTGACGACGGCGGAAGCCGAAAAATTATTAATTATTAAAATAGTGAGTTATATATGTAAGGTACAAACCACGACGGGCCGTGCAGTTCCCATGATATATACCACGCCTGGGGTGGTGATAACCACACCAGAAGTGGTATATATCATCGGAAACGCACGGCCCAAAGTTGTTTATACCGCGTATAACACAGCTACCTGTCATTTTGGGGATTTTTTTTTTTAATAATAAAAACACATTTTCTCAGGTTGCAGGCACTCAACTTCGTCTCGTGCCACACAACGGCCCGAGGCGTCTGTACATCACCAGCTCTCTGCTTTCCTGACAACACATTCTCTGCTCGACCCCCTCCAATCTGGTTTTCGCCCGGCATACCATTGAAACTCTTCTCTCTGTCACTAACTCTCTACTCTCTGCCCGTGCCACTTCCCTCTCTGTCCTAATTCTCCTCGACCTCTCTGCTACCTTTGACACAGTCGACCACTCTATTCTCCTGTCCTCCCTCACTGACCTGGGACTCTCTGGCACTGCTCTTGCCTGGTTCTCCTTCTACTTTGCTGATTGCACGTAATGGGTGTCCTGGCGTGGCTCACCCTCTGTCTCTTGCTCTCTTTCGACAGGTGTACCCCAAGGCTCAGTCCTGTTTTCTCTCTACACCCGCTCCTACTGATTTTACTGTACTTTATAACTGCTCTTATCTGTAATGCGATACTTTGTACTGTGATATTTTGTAACAACTGTAAGTGGCTCTGGATAAGGGTATCTGCTAAGAAATAAATACTAATACTAATACTAATACTAATACTAATACTACTACTACTACTACTACTACTACTACTAATAATAATAATAATAATAATAATAATAATAATATATTTGACGTATACAGATAATCTGTCGGGCCTTATTATATATATATAGATAGATAGATAGATAGATAGATAGATAGATAGATAGATAGATAGATCAAGGCCATAGCCAGCTAGAAGGCACCTGAGGCACATGTCTTGGTTAACATCATACTAATAATTATTTATTTAGGCCCTTTTACACATTGCTTTGCCGCAAATAAAAATGCATTTCATACCTTTTTACATTTGAAGTAAGTGGGATACTTGAAGATGACTGATGCTGGTAGCTGAGTTGAGGGTTGTGTTGAGTTCATAGGGCTGCAGTTTCCAAGGAGACTCACAGCTGGCCAATCACATTACTAGATGTAAAATGCATATTTATGAGTATAAATCAGAACACAGTCTAACAGCCAACGAAATTGACTGGTCAGTCACAATATTCTTTAACTTGACCAACCTAGAAATGCGTGTGCAATGGCCACAACACGTGCTCTAAAATGTAGTTAACTACTAAATAGATCAAACCATTACCGGTGTCTCGTCAATTTATGCTACCTATCAAATGTTCCTACTTTTGCGTACTGTGCATGCCCAGATATTTCCACCCTGCACTGCGCATGCCCAGATTTAAAACTGAAGATGCTCTTCAAAAACTGCTAGCTATTTTTTTTGGATGAAAAAGTAGGCGATTTGTTACATTTGACTCCACATGTAATAATTAGTTTTATATTAAATACAGACAGCTGGTGTTAACGAACGGTAAAGTGTACTATAGAGCTAGGTACATTTTTTTTTTTTTTAAAAGAAAAAGATAACAAGGCAACTATACATTGACTGGACATTTTCTGATACTATAAGTAACCCTTAAGTACACCTTTGTAAAATATTATTATTATTATTATTATTATTATTATTATTATTATTATTATTATTATTATTATTATTATGTCCTGGTGTGAATTCTGATCATGCTGATATTAATTTAATAATAAGTAATGTTAATTATATTATATTATTTTAGTTCTGCTATATATTTTTTAGAATCTTTTCAAACTACTCTCTTTATAACCACCAAGATGAATTGTTGGATTGTTTTAACTTAACCAAAAAAAAAAAAAAAAAACACGCTTATAGCTACAGATGAAATTTTGGTACAGGTAGCAGATTTTGGCAAGGTAGTAAAATGTGATGCTTATACATGTCATATTTTGCTATCGATTGCTATCGATGTAGTGTTAGAAACTGGTACATAGGTACAGGTGCAATCAATTGTGATCTGATAGGTGTTTTCCTATTGTCAAACAGAGGTACATTTACCATTAATAATACATTATTTTTTTGTTTTTTGCAAGCTTAAACTGGAAATAGACAATCAATGTATCCAAAAAGAAAACAATTCACGATGAACAAGACAAAATGCAAAGTCCACGGCAAAGTTGCACAAGTAAGAAAATGTACAGGACCCAATGTATTGCATATGATAAATACTATTTTCTTAATGGTGGAAAAATATGATAAATTACATTAACAACTACGTAAAAGACTGGAAAATATAATAAATTACAAAAACAAACAAAAAAAGATGTAAAAGACCATACTATTTTCTTAATCGTGGAAAAATATGATTACATTAACAATGACGTAAAAGACTTGAAAATATGATAAATTAAATTTAAAAAGGTAAACGACCAGACTATTTTCTTCATAGTGGAAAAATATAATGAATTAAATTAACAACGATGTAAAAGACTGGCAAATATGACACATTACATTTTAAATTATGTAAAAGACCAAAAACAAAATAACGTACCAGATTTGAATGGGCACTTCAATGTTTTCTTGGTGGAAATTGTTTAGGCATTGTTAAGGCATGCGCGAGCAAGGGCAGTGCACTGCGTACCACTTTTTACCGCGTACCTGAAAATAACACTACACCAGTAGCAAAGTTGGACAAAGTAGCAAAAATTGACGTTACATCGGTAATTAGTATTCTGTTTTATTCTTTATACTGCGTGACAGCGTGGCTACAGTATAGTGGGGGTGTGCCAATATTAATGACCCACTCTCTGTCTGTCTCTGGTTGCTATTGGTTACAGTGAACGACGTTACTAAGAGTTACCAGGAGCGTTGCTATGGGTAACAGGAGTGAGGCCGCCTCGTTCCAAACTGACAATCAGCAGCATCCTGCAGCACATGGGAGTGCAAGGGACCAGACAGTCGTTAATAACAATAAAAGCTTCCATCCCTCTCTCTCCGTTCGGCTCAACCCTCAACGCAAACTTTGCACGGCAGATTTCAAGGACCAGGATTGGAAGTGAGAAAGTGAAGGAGGAGGACCTTCTCTCTGTGAATGAAGAGCAAAGGGTTGCCTTTGACTTCCAGAACAAGTTAGTGACTCTTCAATACGTGTATTATTATTATTATTATTATTATTATTATTATTGTGTTGTGCAAAATAAATGTACTGGTACATAACCTCGTACCTAATTACATTGGTATGTTTTTCTGTTACGGATAAAGGCTGGTAATACAATTGTCCAGGAGAGGTGGAAAACTTAGTCTTAACAGTGTTTTTAAATGACGGTAATCAATACGAGCATCTCATGTTGTACAGCACTTTTATTATTTTGAAAGTTAGAATGTAACCATGAAATTGATTATTTATTATTTTTTAAAATAGCTACATTTAAAACGATTAATTGGTTACACTATTAATTAAAACAATTGAAACAAATTGCCGCTTGTGTCTTAATGCAGTGTTTTAACCATTGACGTTATTGTCCAAAAAGAAAACCCTATAGAATTAACTAATTTTGCTTCATAAATTATATTCTGGTGCAGAAACATCTAAGTTTCCTGTAAAAATTCAGGCTTTTTGGATCTTTAACTTTGTGTATAATCTAATCATTTTAAAAATATCAAAGAATTACTTTACATTTTAACCTGGGTGTGTTTGTTTATAAATTAAAAAGGGGAGGGGGGGGGGGGGGGCATAAATAATTTCTTTACACATTTTTTATTAACAATATAAAGTTTGATTAAACAACAAAAACTGAACCCACACATATATCTTTCCTTCATTTAAGTTACAAAGACATCTGTACTGGTTTTAAAGAAAACTTTTGTTTAAAAAAAAAAAACACATTTTATTAGACCAACCATTTCCTGTTTTTCACATTGTTTTGGACTTTGTTTCAATATTTGATAAAGTGCAGGTGATGACAATTTTGAACATGCATGACATATTTGTCAGAGGAATGTACATAAAATATGCTTTTTACATGTACCTCTATTCATAATATGCAAAATTCAAAACCTTTTAAAAGGCACCAAGTAAAACACCACTTGTTAAAAAATAGAAAAACTTACCTGTTTTTAAAGACATATAATTTATTTACCATACAAAACTTAACTTGTCATCATATTCTGTACTAAACATAAACAATATTTCCCATTACACTGAAATTCACAATATATATTTTTTCTTGCAGAGTGTGCCTAAATGGACATACAAATGTACTAGTACTAAAGGACCAACATCACTTGAAACTGCTTAATTATATCCAGAATAAGCCCCTGAAAATACAGGCATGGCAGGAAATTGTGTTATATGTTTGCCACACTTAGCCCAAAAACTAAATGGGCTGAAGTTTCCTGAAGCTAATTTGAGTCACCCACAGAAATTTGTAAACAAGTGCAAGGCATATTTTTTTTATTACTATTTATGATTCTCTTTTTTCAACCAAAAACAAAAACTAAGGTCACTTGAGATTTTTGCAAATAATTACTTATTGTGCAAATTATGTAGATTCATTGAGTGACAACACAATTATAAAATGAATATACTCCACATGATGACACAAGTATACATGAATTAAAAAACAGGGTTGGATTTTGTCTGTAATGCTGAATCTGGAGCTGAATAAAACCTCCCTCCTGCTCTCTTGAGTCTTGTCATTTCAGAGCTGTGATTTGTGTTCTTCGGGCGGAGATGCCGACAGCAGGCCAAAGAGTTTCCCTTCTCTTACTTTTGTTTCGCAGTCTTGTGGGGCGCTGTCATCACTGCCATGTCCACGGAGGATAAACTGCGGGGAGGAAAATAAAATAATTGAGAGGAAATTGGTTTCCACAACATACTGAAAGCCTGAGTAACAGAGGAGAACCTTAATTATCTCCAATCACAGAGGGACAGGAAATGTGGACTTTTAATTAGCCGTTTGGAATGCAGTCTGATTTTTTTTTTTTTTAGCCAGATAATTTAAAAGGAAATAATTCAAGTCTGACTAAATGAAATTCACATAATCAGAATGCAGATAATTGAATTTCCTCCACATTCATTAATTCAGCGCAGAGGTGTAGGCAAAGGCTTCTATGATGAGCTGTCACTGCTCAATAAAAGAAAACCTCAGGTCAATGAATCTTTTTATTATCTTCATATCAGATAAACAGAAAGAATGCTGACTAGTTAAGCTGAAACACACAATACCTTTCCAAGTCAGAATCTGCGTAGGGGGCTTTTCTCTTCGTGTTTTTCTTCTACAGGGAATCGACTGTCAGCACAAGCGTATCTCTGTATTGCTTCTGCAACAGTGTACTGGGTCTGCCCAGAAACACAAGCCTCGATCTTTGTGGGGCTGAGCTTGGACTGCAGAAAGAGGTGCAGTCTGCTATCTGACAGCAGGGATGTATCCTGTAAAATTCTTTAAAAATATATATATATATGTTAATGTTAATTATGTTAATATATAGCCATTATTGAATATCAGAAAAAAATAAATCTCAAAGACTGTATATTTTATTAATACTAATCTTAGGATGTTAAACATGTTACATAAAAGCACATAGTAACATGTTTTATTTAAAATGCATATTAGTGAAAACAACTATAAATGAACTAAGCTTTGCCAGATGCCCTGGTAGGATCTCTCTGCAATCCAGTATATACTGTATCATCACTCTAAACTCAAAATACCAGTTTATACTTCCAGAGAACCACTCCAGGTTTGTTTTTGAACTACGGGGTTGGTGAGTCAGTGGGTACGTGCAAGCGGTACAATAATGGCACATTTCTTTCCAACAATCACCAGGTATTGGCATGCACCATCACTGTGCCACTAGATCTGTGGGCATTGCCACAAAGTGGCCGGGCACCCCTCCCCACGGTAGAACAAAACACAACCTATTTGTTTAAGGGGAGCTAGCCCAACTCTCCCATGGGGGATTACTGTGGGGTAGACCAAAGTACCTAACATGACAGATAAAAGACAGATAGGGGGTAAAACACACATACACAATTTGAAAGAGTAATTATATTTTGATATAAGAACCAACTGAATCAACTCCTCAAATAATCTGAACTAAAGTTAAAAACAGTGGTTTAAAGTTATTGGAAATAGCCAGCCCACAAATGTTTCTATACATGTCCCTATGGAAATGAGTGTTAGTACTAAGAATAGCAATATTGTTCTATTTTCTTGGTGATCTTGGTTTCAAAGCTCTTTTCAAATGTCCGCTCTAGTGCACTGGGGTTTGAGGTCTGTCCTCTAAAATCATTGCAGGAAGAGCGATTAAATAAAACAACAACAAAAAAACATAACAAGTGCTCTAGCTTTTCTGTTCCGTACCACATCATGAATCGTTATTGCTATGTTACCTGATTGACAATGTGAGCATTAATCCTTACACTATCAGTGCACTAGAGCGGACATTTTGAAAAGAGCTTTGAAACAGACTTTAAAGTTATAAGTGTAAAAAGTTGTCAGGATGATAATAAAAATAAAAATTACAGGTCCGTTATTTAAACAGTTGTAGCAACACATGGGGATGTGCAACACTATATGTTTTGTAACCCTGCTCTTACTCTGCCCCTATGTGAGGCACCGCATTCAGAATGGGCATGGATTTTGTTTCTGCATTGTTACAGGTAAATCAATAGCACTTCTATTACTTCACACAGTAGCAGACAGCTTCTGTGTCAAGGTCCAGAAAGGTAACTTTCCCCATCTACTATAAACCCCATACATATTATTGACAAGTAGACATTAAATAAAGCTGACTGTGCCTTACTCCTGAAAGATTAAATGACTTAATAGTGAAATGCAATAAATAGTGTAAATTCAGACCAAGGGGATTCAATGATCAATATATGAATAAGCAATTTGTTTTCAATGCAATCTGTTTTGATGAAAACATCAAGAAAAATCAAGAAAATCTGAGATAAACGTAGGTAGCTGCTCACAATGCTTGTAAAAAAAAAAAAGAAAGAAATGCAGAGTATATCGTACTATTTATAATTGAATTGCTCAATTGGCAACATAAAATATTGTTATTTTTTGTACATTATTTTCATTAGGCTATACATTGTTTTACTTTTATATACTAAAGACAAGCAAAATATTTAAAATTCAGTTTATATACTGTACTGGATTTCCCACGTCTGCTGAGAAAACAATAATGGGAAACAAAATTACCCAATGGAATTGCATTTCATTCGCTGTACTGCAATTTCCTACCACCCAAGTAAATGGCAAGCAGTTATGCTCAACTGTTTGCACATTTATCAGGTTACTGCTTTTCTAAAATGAGATTTATTTTCTTTATGAAAGATTATTTAATCTATAAAAAGATTTTAAATGGTTTGAGGCAATCCATTATACATATAACAATCTCTAAATGATACTGGACATTCATTTATTTCAACTTGATTTTATGTCCACAGCAATTTTTCTAACGACTGGCCCCTTGAAGCACTTTAACAAACTTCACAAATCGGTTGGAAAGAACGAAGGAAATATGAAAAAAAATAATTCAATGAAAATGGAGTGCTGTTGCCCATTTCCTTCCAACACATGATATTGAACAGGTGTTGAGCACACCATTCTGTGAAAGACCAGCATCACCTAGAGGTCACACAGTATCATTTCTTTAGATAAAAAGGTCATGGAGATGTAGCCAGCAGGCAAATGATTTTCTTTTTACTTCATTATTTTTTTATATATATGCATGCAGAATGCACTTTTTATTATTAAAGCTGTTTCATCTCAAATATTAAATATTACAAATATTGTTAACATGTTTTGATTTTAAACTGATAATGTGTTTATATAGTATTATTATTATAATAATAAATAATAATAATAATAATAATAATAATAATAATAATAATAATAATAATAATAATACAGTACATACCGGTTCATCTAAATCTGCCTTCATTTCAACCACATAAATAAAACTGAAATGTCAATTAAACAGCTAGCATCCATTGTAACCCTGCAGTTTAATGTCTATGCACACTGCACAATCAGCAGCTAGCACCTATTGTAACCCTGCAGTTTAATGTCTATGCACACTGCACAATCAGCAGCTGGCACCCATTGTAACCCTGCAGTTTAATGTCTATGCACACTGCACAATCAGCAGCTAGCACCTATTGTAACCCTGCAGTGTAATGTCTATGCACACTGCACAATCAGCAGCTGGCACCCATTGTAACCCTGCAGTTTAATGTCTATGCACACTGCACAATCAGCAGCTAGTGCCTATTGTAACCCTGCAGTGTAATGTCTATGCACACTGCACAATCAGCAGCTGGCACCCATTGTAACCCTGCAGTTTAATGTCTATGCACACTGCACAATCAGCAGCTAGCGCCTATTGTAACCCTGCAGTTTAATGTCTATGCACACTGCACAATCAGCAGCTAGCACCTATTGTAACCCTGCAGTGTAATGTCTATGCACACTGCACAATCAGCAGCTGGCACCCATTGTAACCCTGCAGTTTAATGTCTATGCACACTGCACAATCAGCAGCTAGTGCCTATTGTAACCCTGCAGTGTAATGTCTATGCACACTGCACAATCAGCAGCTGGCACCCATTGTAACCCTGCAGTTTAATGTCTATGCACACTGCACAATCAGCAGCTAGCGCCTATTGTAACCCTGCAGTTTAATGTCTATGCACACTGCACAATCAGCAGCTAGCACCTATTGTAACCCTGCAGTGTAATGTCTATGCACACTGCACAATCAGCAGCTGGCACCCATTGTAACCCTGCAGTTTAATGTCTATGCACACTGCACAATCAGCAGCTAGCACCTATTGTAACCCTGCAGTGCAATCAGCAGCTGGCACCCATTGTAACCCTGCAGTTTAATGTCTATGCACACTGCACAATCAGCAGCTAGCACCTATTGTAACCCTGCAGTGTAATGTCTATGCACACTGCACAATCAGCAGCTGGCACCCATTGTAATCCTGCAGTTTAATGTCTATGCACACTGCACAATCAGCAGTAATCGTAACAAACAATTCAGGAAAACCTATAATAGATGCTTTTAGTCTGCGTTACTATTATCAAAAAGTAACCACATTTGTACATGCTGTACATACATAGTACTGCACGTCCCCATTACCTACATCCATTGTGTGTACAAGTCAAAATGCCAGTATGACATACAGACAGAGAGGTTCCTCCACATGTCCCCACATTCAAATTCTATGAATTCCTTCTGCTAAAGAATGTCCACATCAATTTTCAGCACAATTTGATTGATGACTAGTTCACTATATATAGGTAAACATTTGTTGTACCGAGCAATTTCACTCCAATTTCACCAATTTAAGCTAATCTTAAATGTTCCAACCTTGTACTACAGTTTTTATTTTTAATTATGACTTGGCTTAATTATATTTAAAAAATGTAAATGTCATCCACAAAATGGAAACAGTAATTTAGTGTTACAGCTACATACGCAGATGCATGAGCAGTTAACACAGATGGTGCAGAAGTGTCCTTTATCACTCACTATCAGCCACAAGGTGGCGTCAATGCTACGACAGCCCACATCGACAAGTCACCAATAAGGAAAACAGTCAATACATTCCAATGTATCAGATGCTTTGGAATAAAATACTTACTTTTCCAGGAACTCTTGCAGCCCTATCATCCTCTGTTGTACATGCTGTGTGTTGTTCATACTGAAGAATGGGTTTTTTGAAGGGAGTACAGGTACATCTCTAAAATTAGAAGCATGACAGTAGCACATAAGGAACAGCCTAGTGTATGAAGTGTTATTAACAGAATTCATTCTGGATCAATGGACCGAACACACACAGTCAGTATAATGAATTAACACAGTATTGATTTTAACTTCTCACATTTTGAGTTTAATACCTTTGTCAATCTGTACAGTTGTATTTTAGTACTCAACACTAACCTACTTCTAGTGTAATGCAATTCAAATGGTTCATGCATTTTTGAGAAATGTTTTATATTCCGATATAAGACCCCTATTTTGCAATAGCACAACCCTTGCAAATCTGCATGGTCATTTTGCAGTTTTTCCCTGGTTATACAAGGCATTTACCATAGTTTACCATGCTTTTTCATATGCTTCACAATACCTCTCTGGGCTTCACCATGCTTTCACTCTGCTTTTACCTTGGTAAACTTTCATAAGGGCAAGTTTGCATAACGTCCACAAGCATGCACTGTATCATGCACCACAAATGTTATTAACATCCCAAGTGCCAGTTATATACTGTTAGACAAATAACTTCAGTGCTTATTCCAGTTTTACTGTTGTTATTTTATCCAAACACTATGTTGTCAGTGTTATTAAATAACACATACTATTCTGTCATGAAGAATCGCAGTTTACAAATTGTAAATCAACTTGATCTCAAAAGTATTTGATTTAGTAACTTCTGAACTATTTCTGTGTTTGTTGTCTCTATTTCCAACAACATAACATAAGGTTCTAGGAAGTATGAATAATGAGCAAATAAATAGAGAGACAACACTTTTCAACTGATTACAGAAATTACAACTCAACAATTAAACTAATGGACATTTTACAATCCTGATTCATTCAGAACTAATTATTTCATGTGAAAAAACCTGCTAGCCCCTCCCAATACAGAAGTCAAAGCAGAAATGTTAGGAATTAAATTAAAGTTTGACACTTACATTAGTAGTGCATTATCTTGAAGTCGTTGCTTTAGCCATACAAACTCTCTGTATCTTCTTCTAACACAGGATGTCTTCTTCCTGAAACACATGCTATTTGTCTTGGGGGGGGGGGGGGGGGGGATATAATGTTATACACATGCAAATTAAAGCATGGTACACTGCTCACATATCAAGGATAACAAATAGGTGTGGCTGCTGCTAATTTTAATAGCAGCACAATGTGGTATTAATGAAATCCAAGGAACATAAAGGCAAGTGTGGCAATGTGGAATCACTTCTTTCAATTACAGTTTATTTTTGGGGTATTTATGATATTCTTTAATGGGAATAAATTCCTTGTTGATGATTATATGCAACAAAAACACTCCTTATTTGTTCAGCCAGTTATTCCAAGAGATTATTTCTCTCTAGATAAACATATCTCGCTGTATTAATTTATATACTATTTTGATTAAAACAAAATAAGTTATTTCCCGCCATATCCTACATCATATCGCATGTATGTGACAGAGGGACGGGTTCTGCTATAAATCCTCTGATTCTGAACCTGTCAATAACCTCAGGTAAAGAATGTCCCAACAAAGTTTTATCACAACTGCAAAATGCAAATGTGACATGCATGCATGCCTTAAGAGAGACAGACCGGTGACTCATCCTATTTAGATACTCTCAATTGCGTGTTAAAAATGTGTCATGAAATTCTCTGGTTTCATCACAAATGGATATGCAGTTCTCTAGATAATAGATATGTAAAACTTTGAATTATGGCAGAGAGCCTTCACTATATGAACATTTTAAAAAGTCACCAAATTATCATTGGAAAATCAACACAACTGGTGCAGTTTTTAGAGGTATACACTATTCAACACATCCTGTCACTCTGCAATTACAAGAAATAAACCATTCAGCTTATTACAATAAAAATAGATATATTTTGATACTTACATGGACACAAATCTCATAATCGACATAGGACTGCCAGGAGTCTGCTTTTTGTATTCTTGGGTCCCGAACCCAAACACTTACAAATTCCTGCAGAAGCATTAAAACAAAAAAAAAATAGTTAAGCAGTTTAAGCAACTACAAAAGAGTGGTGATGGTAGCTCTTTGGTCTGCGCAGTTTAGAGCCTACTGATGGGTAAAATGGGGTGAAGTGAAAATACTGATATTGAATAAAACTGCATCAACACTGGATTTTATTTATTGTAATTAGAGAAGTTCTTATGTACAGTAAACATGAATACTGGTAGAAATCAATTTTACATGTATATGGGAAGTGTCTGGCAAAACCACTGGGGAACGCTATGGCTGAACCCCACAGAGTTTACCATAAATCCCTACACTCAGAGAGAACAGAGAAAGTCACTTTTTGTGGCCAACAGTCACTGTCTGGGATTTCTGTGGACAACTTGTATTACAACTAGGGCTGTCAAGCGATGAAAAACATTTAATCTCAGTTAATCTTTGTTTTAATCGCATATTTCATTGATACAATTACTGCATCCATCTCATTCAAATTTGTTTTATTACTGATATTATTATTATTATTATTATTATTATCATCATCCAAAAAACAGCCCATCATAAAAAACCTGTTTTCTTATTTCTGGATTCATATTGTGGCCCCCTCTTTATGGTTTTACATTTATTTACACAGAATTATACAGAGAAATTACAGCATTTGCTGTTAAATTGTTTGAACCATTGGTTATACAGGGTGTCCCACTAAAAGCAGCCCAGTAAGTATTACAACGCACAAATAAATTAATAATTAATAAGTAAATAAATAAATAAATAATCCCATGATGGAGCAGCACAGACATGTACAGGAATCCTCGTGGAGATGGACTGAATGCCAACATCTAACTGAAATACTTACTGGCTATTTTCAAGTGGGACACCCTGTACCGTACTGACATGATGTAGCTTGATTCACAGGCTTGCAGAGACCCTGAATAAAAAAGAAAAGCGCTGTGTCGAAACTGACGGGTTTCATTTGTTGTTCTGTTGTTGCTGCCTGTAGCAGAATAACTGCTAGAAAGTGTATTTTGAGAAGTGAAGGCGAGTTTGCAGCAAATAGAGTGTACAGCAGACTAGATGCATTCTGATACTGGAACTAACCGATACAAGTAACAGTCATTCTATCCAATGAACTGTCAAAGGTTTTTTTGTTTTTTTTTTATCAAAATAAACCTCCCATTCATAAGTTCTTCACTTGTAGTGCTTTGCTCCAAAATGCAGTTCTGTGACTAACTTTCTATTCAAACGACGACTGTACTTATTGTGTTGTATGCACTTGAGTATATTAAAACAGTGCCGGTACAGAATGAATTACAGTATGCTGAGAGGGTCAAGAGAGGACGTTAACATGCATTAAAAAAATTCCAGTACCTTTACCCTACATAGAACTCTCAATGCTGACATTATTAGATACCAAGAGTAAGGAGGCATACATGCCCCTTATCACTAAGGAATGCATGAGCTCACCTAACCTGTTGCTTAGACAAGCAACACTGCAGCTAAATTCTGTAATTCATGCATGGTATAATACTTTATGTGGTAGTCTTTTTAGAAAAACTGAGTAACAGTTAAGTAATGTCTATTACAGTAGTTGACACAGATTAATACTATTAATGCAGGCATTTTAACAACTTGACCTAATTATGATTACCCTGATTCACTTGTCCCAGCTTGTTTTGTCTGATATTCATGCGTCAGTAAGTCTGCTGACTTCCTAGATGAGTTCAGTTTAACAGTTCTGCAGTTTAACAGACCGGCCTTGTTCAATATTCTTCTGTGCGTTTTAAAATAGGGAAGTGTACTGATGGGGATTTCTCTTAGCTTTTTTTTTTTTAAAGAAGATCTGATTTTACATTTAATCTTACAAAACTGTAACTAAACAACTATAACACATGATTTCTCCTCCCTGTTTCCCTCAAAATAAAGTATTTCCTAACAGGCGAACAAACATATAGGATTGGGTGTAGCCTATATTAGAAATCCACCAGAAAATGTGAATGTGGTCTTTCATCACATTGACTATCACAACTCACTTTGCTGTTTACATGGGCACTCTTTCGTGTAGAAATACAGCACAGTGAAACACCAGTGAATCAACATTCAAGACTAACATTTAACACACCTTTTTTGTTCTTTTGTTGATTTCATCCATTATTCAAAATAGATCTGTAAAAGAAAGCAAACCAAATTGTAAAAAAAGGTGAAGATTTACCCTGCAGACTAGAAACAGCAGTCTAAGCATTATTATACAAACGTCATTGTTTTAGTTTAGTGTTATTGAGTACTTGGGTATGGATAGATCCCCGTGAAATTATTTTTATTTTTTTTATAATTGTTCGTTCTTTTTTTAACATTTTGACATAAACAGACCTTGCACAGAAAAATTATTTAGTTCCCATAATTTCTCATTAGCGGCAGTAACGGTAACGTACAATCCCCACTCTTTAATAACTGCCTATTTACAGTAAACACTGCCCATGCCCTCTATAAAAATACAATACGACAATAAAAAAAAATATATATATGTATATTTTTTTTTATTTTTTTTATTGCCCTACTATTGTGGGACTGTCATAATAATTGCACATATTGCAATCTACCCATTAAAAAAACCAATAGGTGGGCTCCCGAGTGGCGCATCCAGTAAAGGCGCTCCGCGCGGAGTGCAGGATGTGCCCTATAGCCTGGAGATCGCAGGTTCGAATCCAGGCTATGTCACAGCTGACCGTGACCGGGAGTTCCTAGGGGGCTGCGCACAATTGGCTGAGTGCTGCCCGGGTAGGGAGGGCTTAGGTCGGCAGGGGAATCCACGGCTCACCGCGCATCAGCGACCCCTGTGGCAGATAGGGCGCCTGTGGCTCTGCAGTGGAGCCGCCAGATCTGTGTTGTCCTCCGGCACTATAGGTCTGGTGGCATTGCTGTGGATCTGCAGTGCGAAAAATGACGGCTTGGCAGGAGCACGTTTTGGAGGACGCGTATTCCAGCCTCCGTTACCCGAGTCGGCGGGGGGGTTGCGAGCGGTGAGCCGGGGATACAGATAATAATTGGGCATGCTAAATTGGGGTGAAAATCGGGTAAAATAATTGGCGACGACTAAATTAAAAAAAAAAAAAAAAAAAAACCAATAGGCATTGTATTTCAATCCCATTGCACTGAAGCAGTATACAACAGGCTTAGTATTCTCAGTATTTAAACACGAATCAAAGCAGATTCATTCAGATCCATTCAAAACCAAAACAGCATTTGCACCACTTGAAGTAAAACAAATAATTAGTATACTAATACAAAATATAAGCAAACAAGCCATATTTTCCCCAAAAGGAATAAACAGCTAATGCTTAATGACGGTGTCTTTCGACTCCCACTCCAGCCGACTGTTGCAAAATTTGCACATCATTATTTTGTCACATCAGCTGCATACATTAATTCCCAAAGTGCTAGTCAGAGCTTCTGTTTCCCTTTAGACCGTGTCTATGGTAACAGCTGAGCCTTGACAACTACGATTGCAAGTATTTATTTAAAGTATTTTTTGTATAATCCTCCAATTTAAAAAAGTAATTCTATGTTTGCTTTATAATGATTTTTCGTTTTATATTTGCATTTCATTTTATATGTTGCATTTTGTTTTATTTTGTGCTATTTCATATTTGTGAAAAACACAGGGCTCTAGGAGGGGTATGAATATCAGTTACTCTAATTAATGTATTCTTCTTGTTTAGATTCACTTTGCGTCCTTTTCCGTTTCAGTCATCAAACCCTAGTGATTTTTGTATTTAGAATAATGTCATTACCATTAACATATCCACACAGTTTTGCAGGGGGAAGGTTAATGGTTGCACATATTCCTATCATTTGGAAGGGAGTTTTAAGACATCACCAACATGTGACAACTCAGAAAGAAAAGTGAATCTAAACAAGAATACTATATTAGTTAAAAACAACCAAGTTGCCCTTTAGCCCACCTTCTTCCATTCATGCACCATGTACCTCATTTAATGTTACACAGACATACAATCACCGGCGTAGATTTAGCTAGGGACAGTAGGGACATGTCCCTACCAATGTCAAGGGACCGTTGAATTGTCCCTACCAATAATTTTGATAAGTCTGAAACGTCTTTTGTCAAGTCATTTTATCCGCTCCACAAAGGGTTAACTCTCTCAAGCTCCCCCCTCTCGTTACTCCTCCCTCCTCCAAAAAAACAAACAAAAAAAAACCCGCTAATTTGATTGGCTTAGGCCCTTCCATAATGCATCACTGTAACACGGACTCAGTGCGTGGCTGAGGTCAGGGACCAGCAGTGTGTTGTTTTCATTGAAGTGCGAAAGTGCACAAGGACTCGGGAGTGAAAGGTAAATCTCCGGGTTTAAAATAAAAAAAAATTCTAGTCATTCTTAAACGGTGTATATTGTCCCACAATTTTCACATTTATTTTAAAAAATAAGAATAAATATAATCAGTTTAATTCGATATTTAGTTTGTGTTTGTTGGTTAATGCGTTGTCACATTATTTCAATCCTCCTCCTTCCTCCCTTTGTAACTAACTTACTCCTTGCTTGATATTTTTGTATCGTGTGTGTAAAAAGCGAACACGAACATATGTATTTGATTGAATGGACAGTGTGACTATCCAGGCGGCTAAATAAATGCACTATATTATATAGGCAGTAATAAAAATATATATATTAAAAAGTCAAATTAAACGGGGGCGGGCGGGAGGGTCGACAGATATACAAATAAATTTCAGTGGGGCGTGAGTAAAAAAAGGTTGAGAACCGCTGGCTTAGGCTGGACTCTGGAAAGACGCTCATCTGAAGCTGCCGCTTGCCGGTCAGTCTGATATGAGTGTGAGCCACTGACTGAATGAAAGCCAGGTGTCGGGGCTGAAGGTATTGTCAGGTCGTCAGCAACATAGTTTGAGTGAATAAACCTACCGACCTACCTACCTATTACGTTAGCGACCCATTGCTAGCTGCTAACCCCACGTCCTTGGTGGCTAGCTAGCTTGTTTCACAGCTAAATCATTGTGTGTGTGTGTGTGTGTGTGAGAGAGAGTGTGTGAGTGTGAGTGTGCGTGAGCATGTTTTAATATCGTCATTCAACTAACGTTAGCTAATCACTTCAATTTGGCTTTAGGTGACAAGCATAATAGCAACCAAAAAAAGAAAGATGGACATAAGGAAGTTTTTTTTTTACAAAAAGTCAAAGTGTAAGTAGGAAGATGTTATTAAAGTAATAAACACAATTGATAATGATTCTCATAGCAAATGTAAAAATAATTTACTAATGAAGTTAGCAGAGTCATACTTTCTCTCTAAACAGCATGCATTAATTTATCATTTTATCAGGTGAATGAAGCAGTGCAACCTGGTAAAAGCAGTACAGAGGCAGGTGGAGCAACAGGGTCTCAGGTGAGGTCTGTAATGGCTTAGTGATTATAACAGTGAAAGTGATAGACTCAGTTTTGAGATATATTATTGTTTGAGGCACATTGTGATATAATAGTAGGCTAATGCTGTATAGTAATACTCAGCAAATAAAGTTAGCATAGCCATATATTTTCTCTTTATATGGCATGCATCAATTAATTATTTTATCAGGTGAATGAAGCAATGCACCCAGGTTCGAGCAGCAGCACAGACACAGGAGTGGCAGGCAGAGCACGTGAGGGTGCATGTGCTCATGCTTGTAGCGCCAGGGGTATTGGTAGCTTACAGTAAGGCTGGGATAGGTTATAATTCAGGTTATTAGTAATTCTATAGCAGGGATGTCAAACCAGCTTCCAGGAGGGACACTTTATCATAGTGTTTTAAGTGTATACCAGCCAACTTCATGTCAATCAGATTGTCCTCGATTCATGTCCAGCATTCATTTCAAGCCACCAGAAGTTACCATTTAACAGCTGTCTCCTAAAAAATTTCTTCCCGGGGGGGGGGCATGCCCCCGAACCCCCCTAGCGACCGTGACTCTGCCCCCCTGCGCGTTTTTGCCTTTTACTGTTTAAAACTTTTAAATAGAGGCTCAAGAGCTGCAGTGTTGATCCTGTGTTTTCTTTTTTTCATACATTAAATCTCACATATCACACGGAGCTCTTTTTAATTTGCATTTTTGAAACTGTCGCGCAACTTCTGGTGAGGTGGTAAATAAGTGCAAGGTATTTGTCATTTCTAGCGAAAATGAACATCTGATTTTTGTATCCGAATACATGTCAAAAGATATTCATTCGAACATTTGGATATTTGTCCCAGCACTATGTAAAATGCATTTACAAGTGAAGCGAGTTTCATGATCTCAATCTCCATTTGAAGAGCTTGATACAGTAATCAATTCTGGATGATATGAATGCATTCATAAGTCTCTCGGCATCACATACGGCAATTGTGTCTAATTTTTGCAATATTTCACAAATGATAGTAGGAAACTTTAGTAACTTCTAGTAGCAGTGTGGAGTAGTGGTTAGGGCTCTGGACTCTTGAACAGAGTGTCATGGGTTCAATCCCAGGTGGGGTACACTGCTGTTGTACCCTCAAGCAAGGTACTTTATCTAGATTGCTCCAGTAAAAACCCAACTGTATATATGGGTAATTGTATGTCAAAATAATGTGATATCTTGTAACAATTGTAAGTCGCCCTGGATAAGGGCGTCTGCTAAGAAATTTTTTAAAAGTTTCTCAAACGATAGAGCAGGGTCATTTTATACTTGATCTAAGACCTGAAGAGAAGTTACAAAGCTCAGGCTCTTGTAATATCACATTATTTATTTGTTTTTTGGAACCCACTAGCATAACCTCTGTTTTTTCAGAGTTCAGCAACAGAAAATTCTGAATCATCCAGCACTTAATATGTGCCAGACAGCCATAAGTAGCCCACCAGCACAAGTATATTCTGGCTTTATGGACAAATAAAGCCTTGTGTCATCCTCATAACAATGGTAATTCACCCCATGTCTACGGATAACAGCACCCAGAGGAAGCATATATAGTGAGAACAACAGTGGACCCAAGACAGAGCCTTGTGGGACCCCATATAGGACATCAGACCTTTCAGGTCTGATATTCATAAGAGACTAACTGGAATCTGTCTGCAAGATAGGACTTAAACCACAAAAGAACAGTGCCAGACAGTCCCACAGTGTATTAAAGGCGGTTAAGTAGAATGGAGTGGTCTATAGTGTTGAATGCAGCACTTAGATCTCAGAGAACTAATAGTGAAGGAGAGCCCAAGTCCGAGCTGAAGAGCAGGTCATTAACAACTCTTACAAGGGCTGCTTCAGTGCTATGAGCCCTACGGAATCCAGATTGGAATTTCTCCATGACTCTGTTTAGAGTGACGAAAGTGAGCCATTTACAATTTTTAAAATGTGGCTGCTAACGGTATATTTTAAGTGTAGTAGGAATTGGGTCAAGGGAACAGGTAGTGGTCCTCATCAGCCTAACTACTGTTTCCAATTCATCAAAGGTAATTGGAGAGAAGTCCTGCAAGGTTTCTGTAATAGTTCAGAGCAGTGTACTAGGAACCTCCTGAGTAGAAGTGATTTGGTTTCTAATGGCCACTATTTTACTGTTAAAGAAGTTTTTAAAAAGTCACTGCAGCTAAGAGAAGAATCAGACTTCATAGTAGCATTATTTTGTGGTGGATTTATTAACTTGTCTACGGTGTTAAAAAGAAACTTAAGGGAAAAAAAACTCTTAGGCTTTCTTCTGTATGGGTGAGGAAATATAAAATAAAATACAGCAAGTGTGACACATAACATGTTTGCATGACTACGCGTGCTGTAAACTGTGGTTTCACAAGCCATGAGCTTGCATATTGCTGCATTCAGGAAATCATCCCAATATGGTAAGTCTGTCCAGTGGTTATACCGACACACACAATCTAATCTTTGTACAATAACCACTACTGTCCCACAGATGTGATTATGTCACTCGCAGGTTTTCACTCATTGGTTTATCTCTGCTATGAAAAACAAGGCTGGGAGGTATGAATACAGTATCCCTATTATGAAAAGGTTCTTTAAAAATTGGAAACGAGAGATTAACTGTATTCCTGAGTCAAGAAATAACAACAACAGTCAGAGGACTACAGTCTGCTATTTAACTTGTCCTGAATGGATCAATGGATCTAGTCACTACCATACTAGATTCTATGTAATTTCATAAACATTTAAAGAATAAGCCTATTTAAATCAATTTATGTAAATGGCTTCATAAATAAAACCTAGGCATTATTAACATACAGACAAATTATATTTTGATATTTACTGTACAAAAGTACCGAATACTTTAACCATGGTTATGAAAAAGACCATTCACACGCTTTAAACCAACAGTAATGAAACACAGCAACATATACACTTTAAACAACATGCAACAAAAACGATACTCAAGACAAAAACGAAAGCTGAAACTGTCTGTGACACCTTGGAATAGAATGTGAGAAAGCCAGTTTTGTTTTGGTTTTAATGAGATCACTTCGGATCTTATATTCTACTTATCAAATGCTGATGCGAGCAGGGCCGCTGGTGTTAACAGAATACGAACTGAAAGGGCAAATGAAAAAAAACATTAAACAAAAAACATCATGCATTTGCTTATTTTCTAAAGCTTACTGTTGATACTAAAGAACAAAGAGTACATGAATTCCACCAGGAACAAAAAAACATCCTTTACAAACTGTCAAGTCACGAGTTCTACTATACTGTAGCGTGGGGGGGGGGGGGGGGGGGGGGGGGGGGCAGTTTAAATCATTCAAAATGATTTAAACTGTGAATGTGACCAATCCAAATACAGTATATTTAAATAACACTGAAGTACAAAAATCAGTTATTAAGATCAACCGCTGTTTCTATCTTTAGACTATACTTTACATATTTACACTATGTTTTCTTTGATCTTAGAATTAGAAACCACATTTTGAGTACTGACTGTGCTTGTGAAGAGTCGTTTATGTGAAAAACTATTTGCAGTAACTAAGAAAATTCAACCATAACACGTATTCGTAAATTCTGTGGTAAACATGCAGAACTGTTTTAAATTGAGTTGATCGTGTACAACATGCTATAATAACCAGTTATCACAGGTGAAGCAACGCAGGGGGCTGAGGAAATGATATCCTGTTTAAATGGAAAGACAACGCCATTCGACACATATAGAACACATACAAACAAGAGTACGTTTGTTAGCCTGCATAATCAACACAGAAACTACGGTACTGATATATTGTTCAATGTTTTTCATATTTTTAAAACATTTAGTCTATCTACATCTATGCCATCTCCACTCGCTCAGAACTGCAGATTACGACTTTATTCACAATAAAACTTTACGTTTACTAAGCGCGTTCGGTTTTACTGTATATTAACTGCGGTAATCAGGTCTTACCTTACTTACTCTATCTAGGGTTTCTTGAATGAAAGCATTAACAACACATCTCTTCACGTTTGTCCAAATCTGTTTCTAATCACGTGCGTTCACCAAGCTGTAGTGTCGAGGTTCATGTGAATGATCTTCTTACCACAGTACTCACTCCCACTTCAGTCAGCTCTGTGACGCACACATACGGGAATCAGTATTCACAGCTAGTCCAAGAAAATACACTTGATTTCAAACTTGCGATGCTTGATGTTGACTTACCAGAACCAGGTTTAAATGCAGAAGTGGCATCTTGTGGTCATGATTTCGTATGAATGGGTGTTTTTTGTATATAAATCGGTAAAGGTGAGAACATTGCAACAGTCTTTAAGTTGGTTTACTATAATACCATATGGATCTCAGGTACAGAACGTTGAGCATAGGCCTACTTTTTCACAGAAGTGTAGGTATATTGCATGCTGAACCATACATTAATATCTTGTTTATGCAACATATGAAACAGAAAGACAAACCTTTTCCAGGTCAGAATAAACTAGACCCTGATTAGCAGTAATCTTGGACCCATAAAACATCAATTCGCCAAAGATAGACACTAAAGTCACCTCAAACAAACACAGGCTTAACTAATGGTGGAAAACGGGACAACCAGGATTAATCACAAGAATACATGGATAAACAGCTCTAGGTGTTTTTTTAGTATGGTCTGCAAGAAAAAAAAAAAAAATATATATATATTGGTGAGATACTTTCAATGATGAGTCCACTATAACCTCAGATACTTTTCAAAGTCCTCATCCCTATTTCCATGCCATTCATTGTATACTTTGAACCTGAATTATTACACCCAATATGCAATATTTTACATTTTTTAACATTAAAATTAATTTGCCACAAGTTTGACCAGTTATAGATTGAATTAGCTGGGCTGTGGAGTCCACTACTCCCCAAGTTCGGTGTCATCTGCAAATTTGACAATCTTGCAATGTGTATCTTGGTCCATGTCATCTATATAAACGAGTAACAGTAAGGGTCCAATTACAGACCCTTGTGGTTCCCCACGAAGTACATCCCCCCCAATCTGATTTTACACCTATCACAATTACTGCTTTCCAGCTGTAACGTCCTCAAAAAATTCAAGTAGGTTAGTTAAGCATGACCTCTTCTGAATCCATGCTGGGTATCCTACAATATTGTTGATGTATACATAGTCTTCAAGTCTTCTTTAACATCCTGTCAATATTTCTCCCTAACATCCATTTTTACCTTTTTAATCATATTACCTCATATAATGCATTCCTGTTCACAGCTTTATAAGACAGTGATGTGGTAGATTAGAGACAGCTGCACACCAGTCAACTACTCTGATAGAGTAGCTAAAAACTTGAAAGTTGCTATTGAAGGATATTTCACAGTTTGGGACTGTGTGACCAATTGACACAACAGTAATAACCTTATTAACCCGTCACTGTCCAAATGTGTTACATTAAACAAGTCACATGTCCTCTTAGTATCACAGCTCAGCTCCATAGGTGTGTTCAGGATCCTGTGCAGAAGTGATATACAAACACTTCAGCAGCTTGTTGGAGGCTTGTTAAGGGATTCACCCTCTGTGCAGAAAAGTTAATCACCTTTGTTCCCTAAAACATGTATCATCCGATATCTCCTTTAAGGTGTAGCATCACTTGACTAACAAGATGTAAAAACAACATGAGAAACCAAAATTCAGAGATCCATTACTTACCCTAAGCCAATGTAGTTTATTTTACAGTCATTTTTTGTTTGGGTTGTGGGTGGAGGGAGGAAATAACAGTCAAATAAATATGGGGCTGTATTAAGACTGTAATGCAAGTCTGTGTACAATACCCAATTTGCATGTCACCTCACCGCTGTATCCCATGTACTGGCCCTAAAGGTCTCCATCTGGACCATTGCTACGGTCACTGTGGGTCACAAGACAAGATCGTCAACACCATGACCAGGATTCAAAGCAGTAAACTTCACATATCATGACTCACCCTACACTTCCCTGGCAGAGCCTGGCATGTCCATCGCATCTGTTCACAACACAAACGGCTCCACAGCAAATCATTGGATTCCTAAAATGATTACTTTGCAAAAGCATGTGCCCTTCTGAGGTTTCTTTTCACTTGTACTCCAATTACTTTGCTGTCTCTAAATCTGTGAGCAGATGATGCAACAGTCATGTGTTTTATAATTGCAAACTGGATGAGTCATCATCTGGAGATTTCGTGTGGTTTAAAATATTGTGAAAGGCATAATCTGTGACAGAACATGTGGGATATTTGTTGAAATTGATTATAACCTATGGGCAATTAGCCATTTTCTATACTTTTGAGGCATAAGCAATTAGGAAATAACACTTACTACCCAGGAACAAAACAAAACAAAAAAAAATTGTTACACAGTGTTTTCAATAAAAACAGTTTAATTCAACTAAAAGGAAAATTCAATGAAACACAGTGCAGAACATAACGACATACGAACTGCACAAACAAATCTTGAAACAAAACAATACTGTAGGTTTAATTCTACAGGACTCTTTAGTGCTGTCAGGTAACTTAGTAAAGAGTAAGTAACAATCTATAAGACCCCATTCACACTTGTGATTTAAGGTGACCCAGGGCTGCCTTTTCTCATATGTGAATGCTCCAAAAAAGAAAAGGCAGCCCAGGGCCGACCTAGATTAAGGCCACCTTTTTGATGTGGCCCAGGGCCTGCAATTGAAGCAATTGACCAGGGCCGGCCTTTACCTATATATATATATATATATATATATATATATATATATATATATATATATATATATGGCCAAGAGTTGTGTCGCACAGTGAAGAACTTATCTGAAGCAGCAGAGAGGAGCAGCAACTGGCTGTGGTTGAGACGGAAAGATTCTGGTTGGGGATCTCAAGCACAATAGAAAGAAAGAAACACTGATGTACAGGTAAGTAAGCTGGGCTGAGTTGAGTGGGGGATGGAGGGGGGTGATGCTGGGACGCCAGAATCACAGTCGAGCCTTCTTGAGGTGTCGTGGGCTAGTCGACAAAACACTGAGGATGGAAGGTGCCCACTTGAAGACCCCAGAGATGTACCCTACTTAGCTCATTCCAGACGGTTGTCATGCTGATGCGCTGTGGAGGCTGCACTGTGGTTGATCCCCGGGCCAGCATCGCAGCCGTTGTGTGTGCTGATGTGCCAGGGAGGCAAAATAAGCTGATCCCTGGAGCCAGCATTACACTTCAGCCATTAACACCAGACAGAAGGATATCTACATCATCATATGGAAGGAAACGTAAATGGATGGAGACACATATGGATCACATTAGTTTACTGTAAAGCTACATCTTAGTTGGTGCTTATCTTGGCGAGAGCCGAGTTCAAATCAGCATGAAGTTTTAACATCTACTCTCGTGTAAAGGAAATCATTATATATATATATATATATATATATATATATATATATATATATATATATATATATATATACAGTACTGTGCAAAAGTTTTAGGCAGGTGTGAAAAAATGCTGTAAAGTAAGAATGCTTTCAAAAATGGACATGTTAATAGTTTATATTTATCAATTAACAAAATGCAAAGTGAGTGAACAGAAGAAAAATCTACATCAAATCAATATTTGGTGTGACCACCCTTTGCCTTCAAAACAACATCAATTCTTCTAGGTACACTTGCACACAGTTTTTGAAGGAACTCGGCAAGTAGGTTGGCACAAACATCTTGGACAACTAACCACAGTTCTTCTGTGGATTTAGGCAGCCTCAGTTGCTTCTCTCTCTTCATGTAATCCCAGACAGACTCGATGATGTTGAGATCAGGGCTCTGTGGGGGCCATACCATCACTTCCACGACTCCTTGTTCTTCTTTACGCTGAAGATAGTTCTTAATGACTTTCGCTGTATGTTTGGGGTCGTTGTCATGCTGCAGAATAAATTTGGGGCCAATCAGATGCCTCCCTGATGGTATTGCATGATGGATAAGTATCTGCCTGTACTTTTCAGCATTGAGGAGACAATTAATTCTGACCAAATCCCCAACTCCATTTGCAGAAATGCAGCCCCAAACTTGCAAGGAACCTCCACCATGCTTCACTGTTGCCTGCAGACACTCATTCGTGTACCGCTCTCCAGCCCTTCGGCGAACAAACTGCCTTCTGCTACAGCCAAATATTTCAAATTTTGACTCATCAGTCCAGAGCACCTGCTGCCTTTTTTCTGCACCCCAGTTCCTGTGTTTTCGTGCATAGTTGAGTCGCTTGGCTTTGTTTCCACGTCGGAGGTATGGCTTCTTGGCCGCAAGTCTTCCATGAAGGCCACTTCTGACCAGACTTCTCCGGACAGTAGATGGGTGTACCAGGGTCCCACTGTTTTCTGCCAATTCTGAGCTGATGGCACTGCTGGACATCTTCCGATTGCGAAGGGAAGTAAGCATGATGTGTCTTTCATCTGCTGCAGTAAGTTTCCTTGGCTGACCACTGCGTCTACGGTCCTCAACGTTGCCCGTTTCTTTGTGCTTCTTCAAAAGAGCTTGGACAGCACATCTGGAAACCCCTGTCTGCCTTGAAATTTCTGCCTGGGAGAGACCTTGCTGATGCAGTATAACTACCTTGTGTCTTGTTGCTGTGCTCAGTCTTGCCATGGTGTATGACTTTTGACAGTAAACTGTCTTCAGCAACCTCACCTTGTTAGCCGAGTTTGGCTGTTCCTCACCCAGTTTTATTCCTCCTACACAGCTGTTTCTGTTTCAGTTAATGATTGTGTTTCAACCTACATATTGAATTGATGATCATTAGCACCTGTTTGGTATAATTGTTTAATCATACAGCTGACTATATGCCTACAAAATCCCTGACTTTGTGCAAGTGTACCTAGAAGAATTGATGCTGTTTTGAAGGCAAAGGGTGGTCACACCAAATATGGATTTGATTTAGATTTTTCTTCTGTTCACTCACTTTGCATTTAGTTAATTGATAAATATAATCTATTAACATGTCTATTTTTGAAAGCATTCTTACTTTACAGCATTTTTTCACACCTGCCTAAAACTTTTGCACAGTACTGTATATATATATATATATATATATATATATATATATATATATATATATATATATAAACGCAAAGCAGACTTAGGGCCGTCTTTTCGTATCACATGACCAATTTGGTTCCGTAGCTCAGTAGACACCCCCATTCTCCCATATTTGCTTCATACATAATACCCATATAAAATATTTTAGAGAAGTAGGCTATATATTCTGTTTCATATAAAACTGTTTCCAGGAGGAGAACTGGACCACGGAACATATTGAGCATCTGGCCTTTTGAAAAAAAACACTAGTTTTCCGGATCTTTCATACGACAAGGTAAAATTTAAAGACTGAAAGAGACGAACTATCATTTATGCACAACTTGGGAAATGTTATGTATTTAATGTTTTTAGTCAAGCACAGAACTGTCTAGTTTTGGACAAGGGATTTAGACCATATGTAGCTGAGGTTTCTTTTTTAGTGTTAAATTAAAAAAATTAAATTGAAATAAAAAAAAAAATCACAATGTAAAATGTGATTACTAATTAGGTACAAAATATTACATTTAAGTTTAATATTTCTTTGAAAAAGATGAACCTCACTGGTAAATGTACTGTGCACTTTTTGTTTTTTTACAATAAGGTAACAAAAATGGAGATAATGCTGGACATTACTAAAGAATAGTAATTTGACTAACAGAAAATCTCACCATAATTAATACAGAACAATCTTTAGACAAGCAATACTTCTGGTGTAGATAACTAAGGGAATGCATCAGCCAAGGAGACAGCTACTTTAATGTAAAGGATCCTAATGGAATAAATAAATAAATGTTTTCATTATTAAACAAGGTAAAATATCCCATAGAGCAGTGGCCCTCAAGATCAAATCCAGTCCAGACTTTTACTCCAAGCAGGTTCTAATGTAGTTAATTGAAGATGTTAAGAGACAATTAACTAATTTAGGACCTGGTTGGAATAAAGACTAGGACTGGAATTGATCTCAAGGGCCAGAGTTGAGTACCACTGCCATAGAGTATACAAAGAAGCAGTCAAAGTAGTAGAGCTGCCCTCACTTGGAATATATCAAGCAATGTTCTCCTGTGAAACCTTTCAGCGCTGCCAAGAAAGACGGTTTTATTGCTGTTCATCTTCAGGGCATGAATGCCAGGTAAGTTTATCCTCATAGAAAGCAATTACAACTTGAGGACACTTTACACTGGCTTCTCTGGCTGGCACTATCTCTACCTCCTCCGAGTCCTTCCTGAATTTAGAGAAAACAAAAAACAGAAACAAAAGAAACGATCAATCTACCACCCTGGATTACTGCTCGTCCTTTCAAACAGCCCGACATGTAACTGCTCAGGGATGAAGAAGCACACAGCCATCGGTTCAGAATTCAAGATTTACTACACATTAGTAAATTTCACTATCTATCGCTCTACTGTTAAAATACAGTTCCAGCAAGTTTTTTTTTATTTTTATGCTTGTTATAAATCCCTCCATGTTCTGTTTTTTGCAATGTTACCCAGTAGATCTTGAGTCTTGAAATCTTGAAATATTTGACACTAATATAATTTGATGTCTTTGTTTGAAAAATAAAAAAATAAAATCTCCAGAAGATAAACAAAGCTTGTATAAGCCATAAAAGTAGCCTTTAATGTTTTTTAATTTCTATTATTGAGTGCTTGATCATATTATAGGTAAAAAGAAACCTGCAGCAGTGCATTCATTATCCATGTGTTAATAGCTATCGGCAGGGGTGCTGGAACTAGGGGTGCTGGGGGTGCCATAGCACCTCTTGGCTTTGCATGGCTTCCATCATATACAGGGGTTACAGTTTTGTTCAATGGCTTTCAGCACCCCCACTTTAATAAGTGTTCCAGTGCCACTGGCTATCAGTGATATTAAATACACTGAATGTTACGGTTGAACTCTCTTCAGACACTTAATAACCAAGCTTAATATTTTCAGACTCATGTGAATCCATGCTATCCTGTCAAAACACTACAGGTAGGGGTAGGGGGGTAACAGCTGAATGTAAAGAATAACACAAAGTCTGGACAGCAATCTGGACAGCAATCTAGAAGGATGTTAGTGTGCTCATGACAGGTTTTTGTTTCTACTTTTCTACTTTTATTTAATCCACCTTCTAGATGGGATTTAAAATAGCATAGTTAAACTGAATGTTGCTGCAAAGATCTTAAAGCAAACATTAAAGTGCCAGATGTCTATTCATACCATAAATGCAATAACAGCATAATGAAGAAATCCTCACCATTTCATCAGGAACATTAACTCCCCTCTGCTATCTGTAGATCCTGTCACGAAATCCGCGTGTACAGATTTCTCTGCTCAGCACACACTCTTATCTCAGGGGAGACGTTAGGAGGACAGAGATGTTATTACTCCTAGTGGGATATAGTTCGTGCTCTGGACCCACAGTATATCCAGATGACCAATATAGTACCCAAGAAATTGACAGACTCATGTATCTAAACTATTTTTTTACGAATCAGAGTATGATCAGTACTCCTTCGGTTTATTAACAGTTAAATATTGGATTGAGTAGCTACAGGCTACTTCATATCCCCAGCTGACAGACGTTCTGGGCAGTCCAGTGTCTTAAAAGATATTAACGGTAACACTTTAATACATCTTTATGTATTCGTGCAGCCTGCAGGCTTGCCCACGACCACGACACTAAATACACCCAGTAGCCTATTTCAGCACATTCAACAAATGTTCTCCTATTCTCTAAACATAGCGTGAGTCCCTTATAGCAATACAGGCAATACATGTGAGATAAAATAATAATTGATTAATGCTTACCCTTTAATATAAATCATAAAAGGATATGACTGTCTTCACCAGGCAAATGAGACTGTGTTCAATCAGCTCAATTGTGTTTTGGTTTGCAGAAGATGGACCACCTTACCCTGTCTGGGATGAGTGTGGTAATCCATTGTAAATACTTAGGAGTTAAATAGGTTTTTAATCTCATTGGAATACATGGGACGCCTCAATTAAATCCAGTCATTAATCTAGTGAGACAGCTCTTATCCCTTTCACAAATAATAGTTTTCAAAAGATCCAGACTAACTTTTCAGAATTAATAGGTGTCATGTACTCAATAAATTCAAAACTTCACATTTGTCTAACTCCAAACTTTATGATCTCACTTCTTGCTTTCCGCCGAGCCCCTCCTCTATCTGAAAAGTTAAGTGAACCAAAGTTCCCAGGATCTTATAATATAATATAAAAACACTACTGTTATATGTGCATGCATAACACAATTTTTATATGTGTTATATATGAGAGATGTTCTTAATATGTGACATCATCTTCTAATTGATTATATTTTGCTAAATTAAAGGTATGTGTTTCTTTTAACCTCATATTGTTTCATCATTTTGTTGATGAGTCAGTTTTAATTCCATATACCATTGTCTAATAGAGTATTTGACAAAAGATTGCCTTATGCAGTATTTAAGTCAATTAGTTTCACTAAGTTTAAGTGGTAATAGTTTTCATTACTATTATTTTTTCCTTAAAAGATGCACTAACCAGGCTCTGACCTGTACTTGACTCTGGGAATATGCTTTTTCCATCAATTTCCACAGTCTCTTGTTTTTTCAAGGCCAAAGTCTGTGCAAACAATTTTTCAGACATATGACCTGTCCGTTAAGCCATAATTTGTGCATATTATTTCAAGACATATACTTCTCTGTGAAATTTTAACACTCCCCAATCTATGAGACTTGCAGCTTTTACTGGCGTGGAATGTAAGAAGACCCCCTCTTTTTTCTACAGGCCATCTGATAAGGAGAGGCTCCCCTTGCAATGCAGCAGTTTCACAGAACCACATTATAATGACTTCATCTACCATCATTAGACAACAGTACAGTGGATCAATAACAAGGTACATTATAGTATATTATTACAAACTTAACACAAAAACATAACACAACACCTTTTATATTCTATAATTCAATGGATATCATAATGTCTAGAAGTCTTGTTGTTCAATAGAAGGAGAAACAAACTTGTACCATTTTCCCATTTAATTAAATCGAATACTGCTCCAGGTTTTAATCTTCTTATCACTACAGCAAAATCATGAACAAGCAATAATACTTGTCAGTTTTAAATAATATGTTTTCTCATTATAGCAAATACTTAAAACATATTATTAATCTTATGAAATAACTATTATGAACTATAAACAGTGTCAATTAGCACTGAACCTGTTTCATTATAAGATAACCTTTCAATTACCTCAGTTTAACAGTTGCTCCTAGAATTTATAATGTTTCTTTGGTGAATCCCTCTTAAGATTTAAATCCAAATACAGGCCAGTATAACTGCATTTGACTCTTATATTATATTTTTTATAATGACTGAACTAGGCTTGACCCTGTTCTCTGTTCATACAAAATCCAGCCGAGACAGGCTTTCTTCTCAAGACCTCTGGCTGTTCGTTAACCCATAGGTCGCAAAGAATCTTTCCCATCCTGTCTTCTTTTGGAACATAAATTTATAGATTAACGTTCACTTTTAGCTGGAATGGTGCTTTTTATTAAGCGTCATGCTTTCTGAAGATAAGATATACAAGCGGTAATTCGTTCATTATATATAATTTAGAAATTCCCAAATTGCTAAGTACTTGATTAAAACCATATGTAGACTGACCTATTTCATGGAGCAACTAGCTCTTCATTTTTATATTAAAAACATTCCATATTTGAAATCGCCTAGTACATGTCCAGCATATCCACACGTTCCCAGCAGGATTCAGCTTCTGTACCAGGTTTCGCTCTTAGTTGGTTTCACAAGAAGTCCCTTGATCCAATGTTTCTCCATCACAGGTGTGGATTTCCATGGTCTGATTTCATTCCTATAAGATACTTAGACATGTTTAGCTGTACATATTATTTAACTGAATCTGAATCAGTTGATAAACCATTTACTGTAGCTTACTGAGATCCTCCATGCAATGGAGTCCAATGTTTTACTACACGGAATAACTAGTTCAGTGTCACCTGCGACAATCCAATGATGAGCTCTGGTTCAAATCCACTGGCAAACCCTGTTGGCTGGTCGGCCTCCTCACTCTCATTGGCCTCCTGGGGTTCGTCTGCCTGTTGATATCACAGCAAGACTTCTACATTATTTACCATACAGTAACAACTGGTGTTAGCATCACAAAACAATTCAATTTTTCTGTTCCCCTACTCATCACTGATGATCTTTTATTTTTCATGATTCTATTATTGTCTTGGAAATAATTTAGGGTGCTTTTGGCCAAGGCTTTACCATTATCAAGGAATATCTGGAACCTACATTTAACTAGGGCAGATGACACATACATTTCTCTGCATTAAAGACATTACAGAGAAAACTGGAAGTATTCTCTCCTTTTTCTCCACTCCAGCATGGGAACATAAGCCCAAGTACTGAAAGGTGGGCACATTTTAGTGCGTCTATGGTACTTGGGAAAACAAAGCGACAAAAGGCTATTTGGGTCAACCTATAGCACACTGGGAGAAGAAACAGTAGGGTTTTTATAAGCATTTCACAATATGGGGATTCAACCAGCAATTCGATAGTATATGTTGATCGACTCCACCTTATGGTATCTTTAATTTTATTTAGATTCTGTTTATTATTTATTACAGCCCATTTTACCCATAGATCATGCAGCAGTACATTCACTGTCCACTTGCTTATATGATTATTTTTAATCAAGATGCATTAAATAAAGTAAAGCCACAAAGGTCTTTTCTGACCAATGAGTGACTTGAAAAATAAAATGCAATATGCTCTTAACAGTTAATGTTGTCTGTAGTTCCTTTTGCTGCATTCCAAAACTTTGTTAGATAACCTAGCTTTAACATTGGTTCTATGGGAATGTGGCAATGTGCCCCGCCCCTGTGTGCAATTGTGTGTTATGTGTTGTATGTTGCGTGTGTAAATGTTGGTGTATAGTCATTGGTACACGGGATATAAACGGGTCTGTGTTTCACGTGTATTTAAAAAGTGTATATTTGTATTTAGGCACGGGATTGCACATCACGCACGTGCATTTAAAATATAATATGTGAACACGGGGTTTCACGTAATGAATTCACGTGCGGGGATTCAAGTGAGTAATTAATTAGTAATTGAATCCCAGCACAACGGTATAAATAGATGCACGTTTAGTCACTCGTGGTTAGGTGTTCGGTGAGTGGAGAACGGGTGAGAGAGAAGGAGAAATACATTTAAATATCAATTGCTATTACGTGCTGGTAGGACCAGCACGATACTTGTTTATTTAAAACTCACCGTGTTTGTTTGTGTGTCTGTCCGTTTACTGTATAGTCCGTTTTGTTTGTCTTTTTATTTTGGCGTGTAGTGCCGTGTCCCGTGTTTTTGTCTGTTAAACCCTTTTATTTTCTGTGCTGTTTTATTAAATGCTGAGCGAAACCATTCGCTCAGCTCCACCAAACTCCAAGTCTCTGTCGTTTGTGTTCCTGTTTCTGGTCTGACGCCACCCACTCCGGCCGTCTTTGTGACACGTGGTGTCCTGCGTGGGATCTACAGCGCCTCCAGGACTCAGGCCAGAGCAGGAACAGCATTCTTGGATTTAAAAAAAAAAAGTCAATGGCAGAAGACGCCATCAAACTGCGGGGCTGGTTCCTGGAGAATGCTGGGCTGGAGGCCCAGTCTCTGCCCATAGTCGTCCGGGCCCTGTGGATGATGGACTGTGAGAGATGGGAGGCATATCAGGAGGAACACACCCCAAACACCTTGGAGGAAGGTGTGGAGTTTGTCCTCAGCTACCTGGAGGCAACGATAAACGGAACAGCAGCCCAGGTAGCAGGACCACCAGCAGAGGAGTACCTGCTGTCCCCATCTCCACCAGCAGAGGGTGAGTACCTGCTGTCCCCATCTCCACCAGCAGAGGGTGAATGCCTGCTGGTTTTGCCTCCACAGCCCAAGCGGGAGGAGCCTGAGCGTCCACAGCCCAAATGGGAGGAGCCTGAGCGTCCACAGCCCAAGCGGGAGGAGCCTGAGCGTCCACAGCCCAAGTGGGAGGAGCCTGAGCATCCACAGCCCAAGCGGGAGGAGCCTGAGCGTCCACAGCCCAAGCGGGAGGAGCCCGAACGTCCTACGCCTGAGTGGGAGGAGCCCGAACGTCCTACGCCTGAGTGGGAGGAGCCCGAACGTCCTACGCCTGAGTGGGAGGAGCCCGAACGTCCTACGCCTGAGTGGGGGGAGCCCGAACGTCCACAGCCCAAAAAGAGGGAAGTCGGGGCTTCCACAGCCGTAGGACCCAAGCTGCCAGCAGAGGGAGAATGCCTGCTGGTCCCACCTCCACCAGCAGAGGGTGAATACCTGCTGGTGCCGTTCCAAGAGCCAGAAGGCGAGGAGTTACAGGCTCAACCCCCTGAAAATTTTTTGGGGGGAGAAGGGCAGGATGCTGGTGTCCCCCAGCAGCCTCTAGCTATGCTGCTGAAGGCAGCACGGCGCGCACATGCCCAGCCGCCACAGCAGAGGGAGCCAGCACCGCCACAGCCTCCCTCTGAGTGGCCAGCATCAGCCCCATCGCCTCTACCTCCGCCACCTCCACCAGCAGAGGGTGAATACCTGCTGGTTCCACCTCCACCGCAGTGGGAGGACTGCTGGCCCCTCCCACCTCCACCAGCAGAGGGTGAATACCTGCTGGTTCCACCACCGCCAGGAGCAGAGGAGCTGGAGCTGCCTCTGCCTCCACCACCGCCCGGAGCAGAGGAGCAGGAGCTGCCTCTGCTGCCCGTACCTCCGCAGGGAGTACGGTGGCCGGAGCCCCAGAAAGGGGAGCTGCCGGCCACGAAGAAGGGGGAGGAGGTCTGGAGACCACCAACCCCAGCAGCAGTTTCGCTGCCGGAGATCGTGGGGGAGGTCAGGAGACCTGCTCCCACTGCAGCAGTTTCGCTGCCGGAGATCGTGGGGGAGGTCCGGAGACCTGCTCCCACTGCAGCTTCTTCGCTGCCGGCAGTACTGTGGTCGGAGCCCCACCAAAGGGAGCTACCGGCTACAAAGAAGGGGGACGAGGTCTGGAGACCACTTTCCCCAGCAGCAGTTTCGCTGCAGGAGTTCTTGTGGCCGGAGCCCCACAGGAGGGAGCTGCCGGCTACGAAGAAGGGGGAGGTCGGGGGACCACCTGCCCCCGCAGCTTTTTCGCTGCAGGACGGGACCAACAGGCTGTCAGCCGTGCCACTACCAGCAGGGGTGCTGACAGCATGGCCAGCCATGGGCCCACTGAAGCCTCCCTTCCCAGCCCGAGACTTTGGGTTTTTAAGGGGGGAGGTGGCCGTTGAGGCCATGTGTGCTGCGCACAAGGGGGGGTATATGTGGCAATGTGCCCCGCCCCTGTGTGCAATTGTGTGTTATGTGTTGTATGTTGCGTGTGTAAATGTTGGTGTATAGTCATTGGTACACGGGATATAAACGGGTCTGTGTTTCACGTGTATTTAAAAAGTGTTTATTTGTATTTAGGCACGGGATTGCACATCACGCACGTGCATTTAAAATATAATATGTGAACACGGGGTTTCACGTAATGAATTCACGTGCTGGGATTCAAGTGAGTAATTAATTAGTAATTGAATCCCAGCACAACGGTATAAATAGATGCACGTTTAGTCACTCGTGGTTAGGTGTTCGGTGAGTGGAGAACGGGTGAGAGAGAAGGAGAAATACATTTAAATATCAATTGCTATTACGTGCTGGTAGGACCAGCATGATACTTGTTTATTTAAAACTCACCGTGTTTGTTTGTGTGTCTGTCCGTTTACTGTATAGTCCGTTTTGTTTGTCTTTTTATTTTGGCGTGTAGTGCCGTGTCCCGTGTTTTTGTCTGTTAAACCCTTTTATTTTCTGTGCTGTTTTATTAAATGCTGAGCGAAACCATTCGCTCAGCTCCACCAAACTCCAAGTCTCTGTCGTTTGTGTTCCTGTTTCTGGTCTGACGCCACCCACTTCGGCCGTCTTTGTGACAGGGAAAAACAGGATAATTTTGATAATGCTCTATTTTTGAAAGCATTCTTACTTTACAGCATTTTTTCACACCTGCCTAAAACTTTTGCACAGTACTATATATATATATATATATATATATATATATATATATATATATATATATATATATATATATATATATAAATACACAAATGAACATTGTACCTGGCACTCTTTACTGCTTTCTTCCACTTTGTTCTCCTCCACCAGCTGTTGGTTACTGGTCTTGTCTATCTCCGGTGAGATGTTCAGGGTGTTCAAGAATTCTTCCATGAGGTCTGAGCAGTCCAGATTTTCTTCAGGCTCCCAAGTATTATCAGCACTAAAAAAATGAATTTCAATGTGTCCTTAAATGGGCAAGTATAAAATAAATACAAAAGTACCAGTATCCTTTGCAATTTTGCATTTATTCACACCATAAATGAGCACACCTTCAGTTATTGCCGTCAGCCACACCTGACATAAGAAACATAAAGGGCATGGTTCTGTTTCTCCGAACATGAAGCAGAGTACCTTGTCTTACCAGGGGTTGGCAATGTAATTATGTGTTTCTCCTAACATGAAGCAGAGTACCTTGTCTTACCAGGGGTTGGCAATGTAATTATGCACATGGCCATTCTCTGCTATAGGGCTACAGCACAGCATGCCAATGTACAAGGTTACTGTACTTACTCTGTAAATCCCTTCCACTTCAGGTAGAATTCAACTTTCCCCTCTACAACACGCCTTTCTATGATCTTCTCCACAACAAATTCTTGAACCACAGGAGTCTCCTCAGATTTTCTGTTCCTGACATTCTGCTTCTTCCTCATTTTACTCTAGAAGGAAAATGGAGCAGTTAAGTATGAAGTCACAAATGCCTTTTCTTATACACATTTCAGCAAACATGAAATAACAAAACATTCTTAGAGAGAACGTGTGTACAGTCGGGTGCACTCTCACCAGTAGTGCTATCTTTCCTTGCAAAGTTGCCACTGCACCAAAGATAAGAATATTAATGGACTAGACAATTTTTCTTAGCAGTGACACTTGGGGTAAACTATGGACAGCTCAGATATTTCTGTAAAAGAACTATGGACAGCTCCGATATTTCTGCAAATACTTGCACACATTTTGAAGGTAAAATAATGACTTTGCAATGATACACAGGCAAATGTATTAAATATTCAAGTATTATATGGGAAAATTCACATCCTGCATATACTGTGTTATAGACAAAGGGCCATAAAGCTTCATACATAATGTTATTAAAAATATATATATACCAGACTTCTCCGGACAGTAGATGGGTGTACCAGGGTCCCACTGTTTTCTGCAAATTCTGAGCTGATGGCACTGCTGGACATCTTCCGATTGCGAAGGGAAGTAAGCATGATGTGTCTTTCATCTGCTGCAGTAAGTTTCCTTGGCCGACCACTGCGTCTACGGTCCTCAACGTTGGCCGTTTCTTTGTGCTTCTTCAAAAGAGCTTGGACAGCACATCTGGAAACCCCTGTCTGCCTTGAAATTTCTGCCTGGGAGAGACCTTGCTGACGCAGTATAACTACCTTGTGTCTTGTTGCTGTGCTCAGTCTTGCCATGGTGTATGACTTTTGACAGTAAACTGTCTTCAGCAACCTCACCTTGTTAGCTGAGTTTGGCTGTTCCTCACCCAGTTTTATTCCTCATACACAGCTGTTTCTGTTTCAGTTATTGATTGTGTTTCAACCTACATATTGAATTGATGATCATTAGCACCTGTTTGGTATAATTGTTTAATCATACACCTGAATATATGCCTACAAAATCCCTGACTTTGTGCAAGTGTACCTAGAAGAATTGATGCTGTTTTGAAGGTAAAGGGTGGTCACACCAAATATGGATTTGATTTAGATTTTTCTTCTGTTCACTCACTTTGCATTTAGTTAATTGATAAATATAATCTATTAACATGTCTATTTTTGAAAGCATTCTTACTTTACAGCATTTTTTCACACCTGCCTAAAACTTTTGCACAGTACTGTATATATATATATATATATATATATATATATATATATATATATAATTGAATTGTCTTTGCAAGTGATAACTCTACCTGGTTCACATGTCTTAGGCCACGCACCCCTTCATCATTATATTATACAAATATTATTATTATTATTATTATTAGCTTATAACTGCAGATAAACATGGTGGTGAAGGTTTTAAAATGTGTATTACTGATAAAACGTTGAACTAAACAATATTGTCTATTGTTGAGCAAGGTCCCTGCACAGAATAGTGACAAATAGTTACTCCAAAAAATACCAATATTAATTATTATAAAGATAATTATTATAAATGTTTATTCAAACTCTAACATCATCAGAATATTAAACTTAACATTTGACTCTACTATGGGAAGTTAAAAATTGTACACAATAACAGTGTCAAAGGAATGATACAATATTTAAATGTTGCCCCCAATTGGATTACATTTCAGTTGGCTGGAAGTTAAAATTATGTCAAATTAATAACATGTTTCTTGCTGTGCAACTCAGAATAACTCAAATATCACAGCTAAACTACACATCAGGCAATAAATGCAATCCCCAGTTGTTTATTACATTAAAAATGCACTGGTAGTATATATATATATATATATATATATATATATATATATATATATATATAAAACAAATGTCATTGTATGTAAAAAATAATGTGATGTCTTGTAACAATTGTAAGTCGCCCTGGATACGGGCGTCTGCTAAGAAATTAATAATTTAATATAATATAATATAATATCGTATATACGGTAGCAATATACGAGTTTTGCCACTTTGGTGTATCAAGAGAAACAAAAAAAGGAACCAGAAATAATAACAATACGTTTAAAGTAATATTTCCATCACAATCCATTCAGTTATTTACCGTACGCCTGCTGGACGAGTTGATTGTGGGAATATGGGTCGAACCTACAAATTATTCCCGGTTGAGTTTACGTACTTGCAATCTCTATAATGTAAAATTGAGTACGTATCATGCTGTCTTTGCTGTATACCAATTTTGTCGTCACGTCTTAAATGTTAACCATTGTGCAAATGTGCCAAACAAAAAGCTATAAATGTATACAAACACTTTTGTTTAAAGACACAAGAAGTCGAAATACGGCTATTTCTGAATGAAAATGCTCTTGAAAACATGGCCGAACATTCACAGAGGAAGTGCTTTCTAATGAAATAGGTCAAGTAAGGAAATCGAGGAGGGAAATTTTGAAGAGAGGGTGAGGTAGGAGGAAATTGAAGTCGCCTGTAGAGTCTGAATTGAAAAGGGAACAACAAAGAAAAGATAAAAAAAAAACATGGAGGAAGTAGAAAATACACCCATAAAACAAGTGTCGTGTTATTTTCAGGTAAGCGCACTGCGCTTGCTCGCGCATGCATAAACAACTTCCGTTAAGAAAGCAGGGAGGCATCCATTCAAATCTGGTACATTATGGTCTTTTACATCTTTTTAAATTGAATTTATCACATTTTTCCACCATTAAGAAAATAGGATGTGAATATTTGTCATATGGCTCTTGTACATGTTTTTACGTCTGCAACTTTGCAGTGGGCTTCTCGTTTGTCTTGGTCGTAGTGATTTTTTTTTTCTTTTTAAAGAAATGGATTGTTTCTAATTTAAGTTTGTAAAAAATAATAAAGTATAACAGTTAATGTACCTCTGTTTGACAATAGTAGCACCCATCAGATTGCAATTGATTGCACCTGTACCACTTTCTGACATTATATGCGCCATTTCTGTTACGAGTACCACATTGTGACGACGTACCACTTTCTAACACTACACCAGTACTAGTAATTTCCCCAACATTAGCCTATTTATGTGACTCAAAGGTAATTGTTTTGAGGATTGATTCTGCTGGTATACTTGCAGAAACAGCATTTGAGTTAGGTAAATGTGTGTAACTTGTGTTTTCATAAAACAGGTCCATGAAGTATTTTGCTGGCATAAAAGAAAATAGGATATTGCTCAATAACTACTGCAACTATTAAACTGAGGCTAAACCAAGACACAGTAACTGCATATGCAGTTTAATTAGAACCCCAATGTAACCCTTTCATCTTACTCCTCAATTTGTTCAACTGCAACACATTTGGTATAAAGCATGTAGGTATCAGTACAAGTGTTAAATATGCATGTACACATTTCCCATTAAAAAGTGTCTCTACATACTCTCTCCCCCCCCCCCAGAGTATCTGATTTATCAATGCTTATATATGCACACACCAGGGACCCAGTGTACACTCATTCCCTAGTGCTCGGCTGCTCGTACCTCAAGATAAAATTCTTTACTTCTCCGATGACTTACAATTAGATTTGGATTTTGTTTTATACGATATTGTTGCTGAACTTACCATGAATTCAGTGTTCCTTTGCCCATATTCAGAGAACAGCACAAACCCTGTTAATAGTGCTCAAATGTAGAAGAAATTGCCTCGTATTCAATCAATCAAAAGGACCCTTTCAATATATGGCAACATACAGATCTGGATATTTAAGGGAAACACGTGCAGTCAATATAATGATATGTTGGAATTTAGTTTTCACTTGCAAATGTGCGTGATAGGTCATAAAGACAGAAGTCATCTTAGGGGTGCATGAGACAGTCTAATGTAAACACAAACTTTGAAATATGAAATACTTACAGGACCAATAGGCCCAAATATTACCCTTCATGTATTTGCATCTAGTACTTCAGAATTCACAACTGAAGTTTCAAAAGTGCCAAATGAGCGCATATGGGATTTGCCTCAATATTGGGCTTCACAACTTTATATTCAGTCACTTTAAAATACCAAATTAGAGAAGCATATAAACTTTATTGAACAGTTCAAACATATTTACAAAAGTGAAAAATACACAGTATCAGCTGTTCGTACTGCAGAAACCTAACATCCAGCTCAAACAGAAAACCTAACTTGGGCAAGTCGAAATGCATTACTATACAGATGTCAGCTTTCTGTGCAACAATATGGGAAGCTAGGTGTGCTCCAAATAGATAAGGAGGATGAACCCAGAAATGGGAATTAAATCTCTTCCTTTTTCACAACTGTAATATCACAAATTTGCCAAGGTTCAGGGAGTTGCAAGAAAGAACATCCAATAGATTTTGTAATGTGGGCTTCATTTTTAGCCACCTAATGGTAATCATAAAGACTCCCTCTATTTTACGTCAGAAGTGTCTACTGGTTAACACAGTGCTTAAAAAAAAAAAAAAAAAAAAAAAAAAAAAAAGCCATTAAAAATGTACACTTCCCTACGACACTTTCTAAAAGTAATAAAAAAAAAACCGCAACAGCTGCAAGTTCAGAGCTACCTTGCATTAGAATAAAACTTGGTATGTTATTTTGCAAAGGGATCACTGCTGTTCATCTTCTGGGCACGAATGCCAGGTAAGTCGCTCTTCATAGAATGCAATTACAACCTGAGGACACTTCACATTTGCTTCTTTTGCTGGCACTAGGTCTGCTTCATCCGACTCTTTCCTGAATATGGGAAGTAAAAGAATACAGCATGATTTACCTGCTGTAAATTGGCGCAATTCTGTACTTTATTTCAAACTCTTACCATTTCATTAGGAACATTAGCTCTCCACTACTGTCTGTGGCACCAATAATTCGCTCTGGTTCAAGACTCCGAGCAAAACCTCGTGGCTTGTCAGGCTGCAATAAAAACAAACGCAAGAATTGTTAAGAAAGGAACCGAAACCCTAGTTATATCTAAACTGGAGAGAGTTGAACGACGGCAATCTAATTTGTATTAGCAGTCGGTATGCATGCACTCTAAGGTAGAGTGTGGGGAGAAAATCCCCCAACCCAGAAGACGAGATTGCATGCACTAAAGATATTTAACCACTTTAAGGCAATCTGTCATTATCACTTACAGTTTCTTTTTTCTTCTTGGCTTTGCTTTCTTCCGATTCACTTTCCAACTTCCTCTTGTTGGAATCAGTTTTTTCAACTGTTTTCTCAACAGTAGCCTTTTGATTTGCAAGGAAACCTTCAATTAATTCTGGGCAGTCCAAGTTTTCCTCTGGCTCCCATGTGTTGTCCGTACTGCAATACAAATCCATGGTTTATTGCACAGCATGTGGATTTGTTGCAGTTTAGGGCTCAAAGTGGCCTGTAAACCTATAGGTGGTAGCTTTTTCCTCTTCACACCAGTCACTCCGATAGCCTACTCAGAAGCCAGTCCAGATGGAGCCTTGCAGCTGTAGTAAAACTGAGCAACCGGACAATAATTCATGCCACCTCAACTGCCTGTTAGACATGTTACCAGACACTTTTCTAAAAGGGGCATGCATATATAAAAAAAATATTATTATTTATTTTTATTTATATATATTTATATTATATAGATAGATATAGATATAGATATAGATATAGATATATACACACACACACACACACTCAAGTCAAACTCTGATGCCAGAAATAGCATACAATGCATCTAATTGCAAGACATGTGTAGAAGTCAGTTTTACAAGTTGTCAATAAGCTTTGCAGTCATGGTGTCAAATAGTCAGTATATTACCCAACTAAAATACCACTTTTGCATATTTGATACCACCCCCCCCACCCCACTTAATTTCAGTCAACTTACTCTCCAAAGCCCTTCCACTTCAGGTAGTATTCAACCTTGCCATTTACAACCCGGCGATCAATGACCTTTTCTACAACAAATTCTTCAGGCTCATTCTCCTCCTCTGTCTTTTTGCTTTTTCCATTTTGCTTCTTTCCCATTTTAACCTGAAAGAGAAAGAGCAAAAGTTAGTGGTCAACTGAAGAGAAGAAATACAATTTAAAAAACAGTACAGAAAACACCTTACACAACTAAAGAATACTGTCCTTTCCAGCTTCACAAAATCCTCAATCAAGTCAATGGACAGTACAAAACAAACTCAGTCTCTGAAAGTACCTTGGCAGCATAACGTCTCGACTTGGAAGGTGTTGAAACCTAATCTTTAGGGTTCTTAAATGTAAGCTAAACAGTCCTGTGTATCTGGATTTGATGTGGAAAATAAGCCTGGTCAGATGACTATGGGTTTAAATAAATCCTGAATGATAACTTTATTCTAAAACACAACTGCCTATAAAACAATCTTAGAATCTTGTTCACTCTACTTTACCATTTCTATCATATTACAGCTAGAATGTGCAAGTCTAACAAGGAGAATGCAGTCACTTGGCACACCTTTTAATTAATTCAAAACTTCAGAAAAAGCACCAATATATATATATTAGACAGATCCTTGGATATGAAGCTTCATTTGGTTCCAGTTCTACATCTCCTTGTAAGTGGCGCTAGACTATTTAAAGCAGAAGCATTTCACCATGATCATGGAAACAAGGCATCAATATATTTGTTTAAACTCCATCTCGGATTCTCATTCCCCCTCCCAATCAGATTGTCCTTATGGCTCTGGAATAAGAAAGTGCATTTCACAAAGCTTATCCTTTCTAAACATGTGTTGAATACCATCATATTTACTTGGTAACTACCTGAGAAACAGACGCCCTCTCTTGAGTACTTGAAGGTTTGCTTCCAGGCAATTTCTGACTACCCTGTGGCTTAGGTGTCACAACGGTTGACAATTGCATTTTGTCTGCCTCAAAATCTAGCTTTTTCTTTGACATTACGGCTGTGAATGACAAAAATTGAGCAGATTCACACACGTTGTTTAACAGTGACAGCAAGTTTTTTTTTTTTAATGATACTTGTCAATTGCCTTATTTACTATGCAAAGTTATTTACCACAATTCCATATCATAACATTACATATACAATAGAGTCATAGTAATATTACTGCTTACAAAATTACACGCCAATTACATAAATATGTTTTTAAAACGTAAAAAGTGCCCACTACAATTCCAGATACAATGGTCCCAAATACCTATTGTAATGGTCACCTTACAATGATTGTATACTGTACAGACTGCCACATACGCAAGTATTACATAATAAAAACACACTCCCTACGTTACCTAGCCATAAAACCAGCACAGGCGGCTCATAACATCGTACTACCGTACAGCCAACCCCCACATTAAACACTGGGAATGCGCGCTAAAAAGACTGCATGGTTTGTGTTTACAAAAGCAGCAAGTCGAGAGTTACGCAAGGAATTACAAAGAATAACTGTATTCGAGATCCTAACGATTAGTTATATTGCCGTGTAGAGAAAATGCGTAGGAGGACATCATGTGCGACAACCGGACCAATCTTATTCCTTACATAAAATTAACAAAACCAAAAATGATTAACCGTGGCATGTATAAATATTTTACCTTTCGGAAACGTATATAACAGTAGTGTTAAGAAATGCAAACCCACGGCTAGTATTTTTTGACACCCTATTGATTTCTATAGAAACATAACTGGTTACACACCACCCCTCCCCCAACAACTACATTCTCCCCGTCCCAAAAAACAACGCTACAAAATGCGACCATGGTATATTAACTTTCAATTAATACCATACCTTTTTTTTTAGAAATATAGTTTAGTTCAATGTACAGTAGAAAAAAAAATGCGACTACAATTATAATTCAGCAAGTCTACATAGCGGTACGCGGCCGCAGTGTACAGACCAAAGCCTACTGTAACGCCTGTATTATTTTAGCCGCTTCTCACTAAACAATCTTTCATATTTTGTATTGTTGTTAGTATAAGAAGGGAGTTTATAAATTAGATTGTCTTAACAGACCACGTTTGATAACGAATTAGAAACTCTTGACATCATCATTATTATTATTAAATCATACCGTCATTCAGTTATCGGTACAAGTAACTATTACTATGTGAAATGTAATTAAATATTTTAGTTTTATAATGCCGTATGAAGAGGTACTACTTCTCCACAAGTCTTTCATAAATTAACAATTGAGTAGTTTTCATTATGCGCACTTACCTTAACACTGCAAACACAAAAGAAGCTCTTCCGTCCGCACCTTCTCCAACCTCACGTTAGCGCCAAGCCCCACGCACGGCCTCTTATACCGCCAATGCGCATCTGCCAATATTAAATCGGTTTTTTTAACAAAAAATATATTTAAAAAAAAAATTCTTATTGATGATTATATGTTATTGAAAAACTTACTCTCTCTATATATTTTTTAAATCGTTAGTGTTACATGTTTCACCTTCCCCGCTGCTCCGCGCCGTTTAAAAGGTTAAGGGTTATTCTCAAAACGAGTCACGTTACATACGTCGAAAGCAGTAACGCTTTACGTGTAGAGAAATTATATGTACTTATAGAGTACTCACAAATTATTGTTAGATGCATTTAGATGAATAGTTCTAAAGATAATGTAACCTTGCCAGAGGAAGAGTGGACCTGAAAGTGCATTATTTTATTTTTTTTCTTAAATTCTGGCTCAATTACAAAATGCTAATTTTCTTCTGATTTGCATGTCAACTGTAAAGTTGGCCTGTGTTTGCATTTGTTTTATTAGATATTTAATAACCCGTTTTGACTTTTGTCTTTTTACAGTTTCAACAGGGTTAATTATTAAAATAGGGGAGGGTGTACATCAAGTGCCAAGCGAGAATCAAACCAGGAAACTCCAGAATAGAAACTCACAAGACATCTGAATCTGGTTCAGAGCCAAGCCGGACCAGGGGCGGGGTTAAGGATTTTCGTCATTACGTTGCATCAGTCAGTACACTCCACAAAGACCAACAACAAATAACATGCCGGGCAATGAGTGAGATGAGAGAAAAGTACAGCCTTGGGATGCTGAGGAAGTGCAGGCTCTAAAATAATCTAGATAGCATTCAGAACTGGGCAGACATATCACAAATTACATTTAATAGAGAAAAGTGTAAGGTACTGCATGCAGGCAATACAAATGTTTATTTTAAATACCATATGGGAGATACTGAAATTGAAGAAGGACTCTATGAAAAAGATCTAGGAGTTTATGTTGACTCATTTAGACAATGTGGGGAAGCTATAAAAAAAAATGCTCAGACATATAGTGAAAAGTGTTGAAGTTAAATCAAGGGAAGTAATGTTAAAACTTTACAATGCATTCGTAAGACCTCATCTAGAATAGTGTTCAGTTCTGGTCACCTCGCTACAAAAAGGATATTGCTGCTCTAGAAAGAGTGCAAAGAAGAGCGACCAGAATTATCCCGGGTTTAAAAGGCATGTCCTATGCAGACAGTGAATCAGATCAGTCCTGAACAATGACGACTATACAGTGATCTGATTCAAGCATTCACAATTCTAAAAGGTATTGACAATGTCGACGCAGGGGACATTTTCGACCTGAAAAAACAAGGACCAGGGGTCACAAATGGATATTAGATAAAGGGGCATTCAGAACAGAAAATAGGAGGCAATTTTTTACACAGAATTGTGAGAGTCTGGAACCAACTCTCCAGTAATGTTGTTGAAGATGACACCCTGGGATACTTTAAGAAGCTGCTTGATGAGATTCTGGGATCAATAAGCTACTAACAACCAAATGAGCAAGATGGGCCAAATGGCCTCCTCTCGTTTGTAAACCTTCTTATGTTCTCATGTTCTTAAATGTAAACGTAAAGAATTAAGTAATTCTCAACATAGGTTGGTGATTTTCTGTACATTTCCATGGTTGTTTTCATCTCTGTTAGTTCATAAATGGAAGGGCCAGCAGATTTTGGCTCAGAAGCTGACAAATTGACGGTTCACAAAGACATGACTAGGTCACAAAAGGAAAGAAAGTACACTAAATTAACCCAGTTTCACGTCTATTTTTAAAAAGCACTTGTTATAGTTTGTTCAATTAAATATTGCTGTTTTGCGATAGCAGATGTCAAAAATCTATTGAATGCAGTTGATAATTATATCGTTTTAAAATAGAAATCATTTGATAATTATTCCTTTTAAAATTGTAATCTTATGTTCTCTTTGTGCTTTTCTTTCTTTATTTTTTGTTTAAGCAATGATTAAAATGACAAATGTCTTAAGTAAAACAAAATAGTAACAAATATGTAGAGATGTATTAGCATGGGTCTCCAGGCAGAGTGGGGTCACTCAGATTGTCACTGGCAAGTCTAATCAGAATTAGACAGTCCTCCCCCAATTAACCAAGCAGCGCTCCTTATTTTGATTGGCATTTAGCTTTGCGTTTGTGCACATGAACAGCAAATACTTCTATTGAGTGCAAGGGCAAATGCAGACAACAGCATATCAGCACCTGCAGTCATTTGAACTGGGAGTATTAGAACATAAGAACATAAGAAAGTTTACAAACGAGAGGAGGCCATTCAGCCCATCTTGCTCGTTTGGTTGTTAGTAGCTTATTGATCCCAGAATCTCATCAAGCAGCTTCTTGAAGGATCCCAGGGTGTCAGCTTCAACAACATTACTGGGGAGTTGGTTCCAGACCCTCACAATTCTCTGTGTAAAAAAGTGCCTCCTATTTTCTGTTCTGAATGCCCCTTTATCTAATCTCCATTTATGACCCCTGGTCCTTTTTTCTTTTTTCAAGTCAAAGAAGTCCCCCGGGTTGACATTGTCTATACCTTTTAGGATTTTGAATGTTTGAATCAGATCGCCGCGTAGTCTTCTTTGTTCAAGACTGAATAGATTCAATTCTTTTAGCCTGTCTGCATACGACATGCCTTTTAAACCCGGGATAATTCTGGTTGCTCTTCTTTGCACTCTTTCTAGAGCAGCAATATCCTTTTTGTAACGAGGTAACACAATATTGCAGTTATACTCTTTTTACCACCAAAACATTAGAAATGTTCCGGTGTAGGTAAATTCCATTGTTCAAGTTTTCGCACCTTATAAATCAGTGGTGCATAACAGCACTTCAGAAGCTGTTATTTCAGGCTGCTAATGGGGCTCCTCATATTTTGCAGGTTTTCATCGGGTTGCCATCTTGTGACATAGAGGTTGGCAGTGAACCAAAACGATTGCTGTGAACTCTTCTGCTCTTTATTTTGACACTTCGTACATTGATAGTGGTTTAATGCCATATTTTGGTAACTTTTTGCATATGCGGCAATATTTTAAAACGCAAGTTACTTCCAGTTGGAATTGTAAAACAAAAACAACCAATTATACTGTATGCACATCATATATACACACACACGTACATATAAACCTACTCATTTAACGTGCACAAGATCAAAGCTGCCACCCACAAATGTAAAGATGATCAATTCAAGTGCGTTGCAAATTAAATATGATCATTATTATCATAAATCAGCTTTGTTGAAACTGTTTAGTTCCAAGTTCTAATCTCATAATAGGCAAAAAAAAAAAGTGCACAGAATTCAGAATTTCATATACGTAGGGATTGCTGGTGCAGCAGGCTAAATCAGTTGCTTGTCGCACCTTTTTATTGTGGAGAAATAATCCAAGTTTGATGGTCTTAATGCCTAGTACCTAGAGCGCATAAAGTCTAGATTATTATTATTATTATTATTTATTTCTTAGCAGACGCCTTTATCCAGGGCGACTTACAATCGTAAGCAAATACATTTCAAGTGTTACAATACAAGTAATACAATAAGAGCAAGAAATAGATCCCACAACCAGAATATTAGGTGTTCAAGTCAGGCTTGAAAACATACATACACATTATTATTATTATATATACATATACACATATATATATATATATATATATATATATATATATATATATATATATATATATATACATATATATATACATACATACAGACGTGCTCAAATTTGTTGGTACCCCTCCACATAAAACGAAGAATGCACAATTTTCTCTGAAATAACTTGAAACTGACAAAAGTAATTGGCATCCACCATTGTTTATTCCATATTTAATAGAAATCAGACTTTTGATTTTTTATTCAACATAATATTGTAAATAAGAAAACAAATGAAAATGGCATGGACAAAAATGATGGGACCGCTAACCTAATATTTTGTTGCACAACCTTTAGAGGCAATCGCTGCAATCAAACATTTTCTGTAGCTCTCAATGAGACTTCTGCACCTGTTAACAGGTAGTTTGGCCCACTCTTCCTGAGCAAACTGCTCCAGCTGTCTCAGGTTTGATGGGTGCCTTCTCCAGACTGCAAGTTTCAGCTCTTTCCATAGATGTTTGATAGGATTCAGATCAGGACTCATAGAAGGCCACTTCAGAATAGTCCAATGTTTTGTTCTTATCCATTCTTGGGTGCTTTTAGCTGTGTGTTTTGGGTCATTATCCTGTTGGAGGACCCATGACCTGCCACTGAAACAGAGCTTTCTGACACTGGGCAGTACGTTTTGTTCCAGAATGCCTTGATAGTCTTGAGATTTCATTGTGCCCTGCACAGATTCAAGGCACCCTGTGCCAGGCGCAGCAAAGCAGCTCCAAAACATAACCAAGCCTCCTCCATGTTTCACTGTAGGTATGGTGTTCTTTTCTTTGAAAGCTTCATTTTTTCGTCTGTGAACATAGAGCTGATGTGACTTGCCAAAAAGCTCCAGTTTTGACTCATCTGTCCAAAGGACATTCTCCCAGAAGGACTGTGGCTTGTCAATATGCATTTTAGCAAATTCCATATTGATTATGGAAATATTGATTTCTGAACTCTTCCTAAGTTAAAACATTAGTATTGTGTTGTTTAAAAATGAATATGAACTTATTTTCTTTGCATTATTCGAGGTCTGACAACACTGCATCTTTTTTGTTATTTTGACCAGTTGTCATTTTCTGCAAATAAATGCTCTAAATGACAATATTTTTATTTGGAATTTGGGAGAAATGTTGTCAGTAGTTTATAGAATGAAACAAAAATGTTCATTTTACCCAAACACATACCTATAAATAGTAAAACCAGAGAAACTGATAATTTTGCAGTGGTCTCTCAATTTTTTGCAGAGCTATATATATATATATATATATATATATATATATATATATATATATAATTAAAGCTACAGCAAAATTAAATATAATTCAGTAAACAAAATCTATACCGGTTTTCAAATTAGAGAATTTACCCATCATCCACCTTTGTTTGGAAGAAAAATGTGAAGAAATAAAATACACATAAAAAGGAGTGAAACAGCTCTATAAAACACTTCCCAATAAAAAGGTGAAAATAAATGACAAAACCTAAAATAATTTTTTATTTATTTTATTTTATTTAACCTGCAGTACAACTACAGCGTATATGACATTAATACAGCCACCAGGAGCCTATTAAAAACTTTAAAAAAAAAAAAAAAAAGATCAGCAGCAAAACAGCTGCTGATCCAGTACATTTTTTTTTTTTTTTTAAATACAAACATGATAATTTAATTCAAATAATGGAAAGACATAAATACACAGAACACACCACACTTTAAAAAAGACCTGCATTCCAGAACCTTACAGAAAAACAATACATTTGCCCATTTCTTTGAAATAATCTAACTTAGCACAAAAGTGCAGAGTCATTTCTGAATCAGCGAGAAAGCGGAAAATGTATCCAATAGCTCTCATTTGCAATCTAGCCCACCCATTGACACTGTAAAATAGTACTTCAAACTTAGAACATGTGCTTTCTGCAGGTTGATTTATAAACAATGCACCACAAGAAGAAGAAAAAAAACATGATTAAGAGAATGCTTCTAATTCATTCAAGGTTCACAAGTAGATAGTCGTAGCAAACAGCAACACATTCAGTGCTTATAAACCTGGGGATTTGGTTGGTATTAATGTATGCATCTCATCGGCAAAGTGCTTGCAGTGCAGCCTTCCATGAAAAGTATACAGACTGAACAAGTCACACAATAACTGTGTAGTTGCAATATTTTGGCTGAGCTCTGTAATCAATCACTGTTGTTGTTTTTTTAACAATTATTTTTATTAATCTTTTCCCGATTTTCTCCCAGTGTTTTGAATTTCCAATTATTATTCAACCTGGCTCACCGTTGCTACCCCCAAACTAACTCAGGAGAGCCGAGGACAAGCACTCATTTCCTCAGAAACAAGTGCAGTCTGCCATGTGCTTTTTTTCGCTCTGGAAGCCCGTCGTGCAGCCATCTCAGAACTCCGCGTCAGAGGACTACTTAGTTCTGAATTGCCGGTCAGCCACAGGAGGCGCTGGTGTGCGGTTAGCCAAGGACTCCCCAGCCGACCTAACCCCGACCCCTCCTGGGCAGTGCTTGGCCAATTGTGCACCGCTCCCTGGGAACTGTTTTTTTTTTTTTTTTTTATCTTCAGATGCAGTACGTTGCTTATGAATGCCCCAGTATATATTTAAATTAACAAAAACAGAAAAAAGCCTTTTTTTATTAGTGCATAAATGCAACTGTTTGATCCTAAAATGTGTCCCAGTGCTAAATCCCTATATACCCAAAAGCTAAGGCCACTTAGGAATAGAAGAATACCACTCACTCATCAGACTAAACCAAGCATCAATCAATGTTAACGGCAATGAATACAGACACTATTCCTGTTGTCTTTTAGATAAAGATACATACAATCACACTTGTAATATTTACCATGAGAACTGTAAATTAGTGTGCTGTGGCTGGTTTCCCTTGTGTCAACTGGCTGTAGTTCTGCACTTGATTTTTTTTTTTTTGGTTATATTACACTGATGCTATCAGAAGTTGTCAACCCAACATATATCGACCACTCAGTGGACCACCTAAAATTGGTCTTGTATCAAAGGGATTCCTTTCAACATACAGGTTTTAGTGTACTAAATAGATTTAGATAAAGACTACAAAGGTAGGTTGTTGCAGGTCCAAAGGCCTGTGTTTTCATCCTTTGAAATCCTCTTAAAAAGGTGAAAATGCCCACTTTTAGTCATAAGAATTCCAAAAACAGATTGATAATGTCTTAAAAATGAAAAATCCACCAGGAATACAAAATCAAAATCACATTATTTAACCCTGTACATCATGCAGCAACAAACCCCATATTATATCATTTTTTGGGGTGGGGAAATCAGTGGAGGGTTAAACTTTTTTTTAATTTTTTATATATACAACCCCTTCGTCCTTATGTAACCCAGCTATGCATTAGACCAAAAAAAGTCATCAAAAGGAGTCTTTGCTCAGGGTCAGTTGCCAGTTAGCTGCCGTAGAATGCCAACATGCTACTTCCTGCATCGTGGGGGTGGGAACCTCCAGCAGTTCAACTCCTGCACTGTCAGTGCTTCTTGTCCTTTGTTTTTTTGTCTGGTTTCTGCTGTAATGTCATCAGTCGGCGAGGCACGACTAACACACTGCCGTCATTGTTGCACTGCAGAGAGTACTGGCTGGGATTGACTGGCCTGCCTTGCTCATCTCGTAACCGGCTGAACACATCTCGGTACAGCTCATTCAGTTTTTGTTTCATCGTGCCGATTGATTTGTTCTGCTGGGTCCTTTCCTTCAGCAGCTTCTCCTTCTGCATCTGAAGCTCGTCCACATCGTTTCCCAGGTTTGAGATGACATCTAACTTGCGTTTGCGGCAGTTTTGTGCTGCCACCTTGTTTTTTCCTCTGCGCCGAATGTCACGGATCAGGGTTACCTGAGCCTCTGTAAGATCATACTTGGAAAGAAGCTCCAGGAACTCATCCACAGGCATGTTGACAATCTCTTGCACCGAGAACGGGATTCGAAGTGCCCTTGCTCTTCTTTCGTCCCGACTGAGGTCTAGATCTTCACTGGTGTTTCTCTTGACGCTCTTAAGTTTTCCACATCCAGAATGTTGAAGAGGAGAGGTCAAAACATTTTGGTTTGGGGGCTGATTGTATGTGTGATTATGATAAATGTGGTCTGATGTTTGCATGGTAGACCACTTACTGTTTTGGGAATGACAAAATGTGCTGCTTCCTTCAGCCCCTCCCACAGCATCCCAGGAATCTGATTCAGCATCGCTGCTGTAACCCACAGCCCCTTCATCATCACAGGATGACGAAGAGGAAGACACTTCTGAACTGCTTGGGGATCCAAGGCTACGGGAACTACAGTTTAGAGAAAGTCCAGAATCCGAGTCAGGTTCTTCTAATATTTGAGTGTCCATGTTGTCCATACCTTCTATACCAAGACCCATTAAATTAATTTGATCAAACACTGCCTCATCAAGAAAGCCAGACAAGGGGTTTTGGTTAGTTGCATTTCTGGTGCAGTTATCAACAAGGGGGAATAGTTCTGATGTCAGGTTGGTAACACTGAGCAGCAAATCAACATGTGTTGAATTAGTAGATTCCAGTCGAAGAAGATTCTGACTGCCTTCACTCCGTGTTACTCCACTCCTTGTTCTGAAGGCCTGGGTAGCATCATGAAGACTCACATTTTGACTAATGGCTTCAGAAATATCCATGCCAATTTCTGATATTGTAGGATTAGGAATAGGCTGAACATTTTCAGTTTCTATACCCTAAAATACACAAACAAGCATATTAGTAACATTCCCTTTAGCTACAGTATGTTCACAAAAGAGTGTGTGGCATCCATATATCCTCAGATTTTGATATTCTCTACATCTTGTGCTACAGATTGCCATAACCAAGTTTTATATTCGCAGTAAAAATGTACTGTTAAGCCTGACAGTTCATATAGGTCACTCCCAGTGGGAGATAATAAAACAAATGTCAGTTTAATACACAAATACAGACAGAATGGGAAAGAGACATTTTCTTATGTGGTGAATATGGATCAGTTATTGTTAAATAAAATACTGACTACTAGGTCATAGAAAATGTTTTGTATATTTTAGTGCACAACATCATACAATAGTAAACCAAGATATAGGAGTATACAGGTACAAAAAAGTGTGTTTTGAAGTATAAACCGATAACAGATTATTAAGATGGAACTTGATCTTTGACCGTTTTGTAAGTAAACAAAATCATTTGGAAAGTTAGTCCTTTAAATGAATGATCAGCTTACCTGTAACTCAGACAAAGACAGGAAGTCCTGCCACCGTTGTTCCACGTCAACACCCAAAACACTTTGTGGTTCCAGAGAAGCCCCCTGCAATAGTGATAAGGATTCAGGGCTACCACCAGGCAAATCCTGAAAGATAAGAGTGAGATGATGCCAGGGTTTCAAAAGGAGAAAGTGAACACGTATGCACAATTACCACTGTTAGGAATGGCCATTCAAAAAGAAAATTAAAAAAACACACCACTCTAAATATGTAATGGGGCACCTTAGTTTTGATCGTAACATGCCACACCATTGCAACACACTAGGGGCCTGTTCACATGGACACCACTGTGTCAAACTAACAACGGATTCTAACGATCACGAGATAAAGAGCTCATTTATGGATGGATAAAGCTTTGAAGTCATATGCATAAATATTCCCAATGACCTTTAGCTGAACAGTAGTTGTTTTCACACGACAAAAAATGACACCACGCATTTTGAAATCCTATTTCCCAAATAGCTACTGCAATTTGTAATGTCTTTTATAAATCCCAAATCCTAACGTTAATACATCAGCCACGTACTACAGAGACAAATATATGCTTAGATTTTATATAAGCAAACATATGGAATGACACTGCTTTGGGTGTGTTGGACTCAACTGCATTAAAAAAAGAGGAGTGAATAATATTATTATTATTTATTTCTTAGCAGATGCCCTTATCCAGGGCGACTTACAATTGTTACAAGATATCACATTGTTTTTACATATAATTATCCATGTATACAGTTGGGTTTTTATTGGAGCAATCTAGGTAAAGTACCTTGCTCAAGGGTACAGCAGCAGTGTCCCCCCACCTGGGATTGAACCCACGACCCTCCGGTCAAGAGTCCAGAGTCCTAACCACTACTCCACACTGCTGCCTATGGTAATATCATCTGTATTATTGAGGGGAAAGGTGGTTTTGGCAGGTGCATTAAAAATACTGTAAAAACAAATGACACTGCAATGTTTTTACTCTGGAAGTGCCCCTTAGAAGCTTGCCCTTCAAAAGACCAGCCTCTATTGAGGCAGCTCTGGCCATAAGCATTTTCATTCTAGTGTTTAAATTAGGATCTTAACTTTAATTTAAATGCAGGCTAAGGAACATACATATTTAGTTAGGTCTTTTGGGACATTAACAGAAATACACATACACTACCGGTCAAAAGTTTTAGAACACCTCAATTTTTCCAGTTTTTATTGAAATTTACGCAGTTTAATGTCTCAATGTACTCTGAAATTAAATCATAGAACAAATAAACAATTGGAGATAAAAAAGATATCATGGAATCATTTTGTTTAACTAAATTTAATCTAAATTTTTGACTCATCAAAGTAGCCACAAATGTGTTGCACTTGTAGGTTGCTTTGCTTTCACCCTTCTGTCCAGTTCATCCCAAACCAGCTCGATGGGGTTTAAGTCTGGAGACTGTGCTGGCCATTCCATGATTTGAAGCCTACTGTCTTGTTCTTTTCTTCTAAGGTAGTTCTGACATAGCCTGGAGGTATGTTTTGGGTCATTATCTTGCTGTAGGATGAACCCCTGACCAACTAGGCATATACCAGAGGGTATTGCATGGCACTGCAAAATGCTGTGGTAGCAGTTTTGGTTCAGGGTGCCACTCACTCTGTGCAAGTCGCCAACTCTGGATCCAGCAAAAGAGCCCCAGACCATCACGCTTCCTCCTCCATGTTTGACAGTTGGTGTCACACACCGAGGAACCATCCTTTCGCCTACTCGACGGCGTACAAAAACCCTGCGTGATGAACCGAAGATTTCAAATTTTGATTCATCAGTCCATAAGACCTTCTTCCAGTCTTCAGTATTCCACTGGCGGTGCTTCATGGCCCAGGCAAGCCTCTTTTTCTTATTTTGCCATCTTAGCAATGGCTTTCTTACTGCCACTCGACCTGTCAAACCTGCAGCTCGAAGTCTTCTCTTCACAGTTGTAACTGAGACTTGCTTACTTCGACCAGTGTTAAGCTGTTGTCCTGTGAGCCGCCTATCACGCAAGCTGTTGACTCTCAGAAACTTGTCTTCCGATTCTGTTGTGGCTTTGGGTCTGCCAGACCTCTTCCTGTCAGAGTTTCCTCCAGTTTCCAAGTGCCTTTTGATGGTGTAGGAAACTGTACTCACTGACACCTTGGCTTTCTTTGCAATTTCTCTAAAGGAAAGACCTACACTTTTAAGGGTTATAATGGTCTGTCTGTCTTCCTTTGTCAATTGCCTTTTTCTCACCATTATGAGAGCAGTATACTACTTCCTGCAGTACAATACTGTCCAAATAATGCTTAAGAGGGTGTAGTAACACAGTCTGTTCCAACACTGTTTTTATACAGACAGAGGGTTTGTAAGTAATCAACAAAAGTTGGGACACCTGTAGGAATTGTTAGCATCAACTTTCAAGGCTTAATTTACTTCCATTGCTGCAGAACAGCTGTAAGTTGTTAACCCATTACTTGTTCCCTGAAAAAGGCATTTTTGTATAACTCTGAAATGTACATTATTTTTCAGTTTTTGGTAACCTAAACTTTTTTTTTTTTAACCTCTGGCAGTTTACCGCTTACCTTTGTACCATTTCAGGTTATTCACTGGACTTGAACTGCTTAAATTTCAATAAAAACTGGAAAAATGGGGGTGTTCTAAAACTTTTGACCGGTAGTGTATGTAGAAGGACCCACCCCATTATCTGAGGCTGGGCGCTCTCTCTCTTCTTCATCACTAGGCTGCAGGCTCGTTTCCGAGTCCTGGTTGTGCGTTTCCTTTTCCTCCCGGTCCTCGGCAGTGTGGTCATCGCCTCTTTGCAGACAACAGCTCTCAAAGCCTTCTCTCCCCACTCCTAGAGCTACATCTTCTCTCCAAAGTATATCAATCAATTCAATATCCTAGAAAGAGAGACACAATACACGTGTAATTCCAAAAACTTTTGATACAGAACAGCAAAGTGTTAGCCACGTGGGTAACCAGTACAAACACGTGGCAGTGTTGTCAGTGTAATGTGTAGCACAATAAAGGACTGATGCAATTTTATTTACTTAGCATGAGGTGTAAACAACCAGAAAAATAAATAGGAGTGTATTTACTAATGAAAAACAATTACTCTTTTAAGATATTACTTCGGAGTTTGACAAATTATGTTCAAACTACCTGATACAGTAGGTTTGAAAACAAAGCTTAAAAGGAATACATATTTACAGTACAGACAAATATTAGTGTTGAGAAAACCTATTAAAGGCATGTGCTGCATATGGCAGGTATAGCCTAAAGGTTTAACCCATGGTAGTTTCTGGTGGCACAGCTGTGCCTTTAAACCCATTGTATAAGAGTGTGCTGTGTGTGGGAGTGTGGAAGTAGGGAGGGGGCAGGGTGGAGGACACACAACAGCTGCACGAGGATTATCAACAAACAAGGAATTATTTCCTGTATTCCTCAGTACCAGACCTGCCCGAGGGCACTTTCGCTTTGTTCTGGCTTTTTGTTGGGATCAAACCAATGGCTGCAATACAGAGTCTGACTGTCTGATGTAACTGCCAGTTGTGCTTAAAAAAACCAAATGACTACAATTTATAATACCTGGCAGGTATCTGTGTGTACACTATTTGTCGAGGCATGTTAGAGACAAGGAACAGGGTGGGCCAATGTGATAGATATTAGCTCCCAAGCACAGTTAAAGTTTCACACTACTCCACCTGTTTCAGTGTTGCTCAAAGGCACAAATACATGAAACTTCAAACTGTTGTTTAATAATGTTATGCACACAAACAGCCTAGCAGAAAGCAATACAAGGTATTAGCCAAGTCATTGCCGCTCATCGGCATAATATCAAGTAATGTGCTATGTTGATCTTTGTTCTTTGACTAAATATGAAACCCATGTATCCTTCAACACAGAGGACCATTTTTAAAATTAAGTGCAAAAGGCAAGTTTTCAGAAAGATATAAAACAATGGTAGAATTCTAACAAGAAACAGCTCATAACAATCATTTAAATGTTTATTTTTTTGTGCAAGTTTGTTTCTTGCTATTTTTACCATAACAATTTGTTGTATTGCTGTCGAAATTTGACTTTCCACTTGCTTCAAATTATGGCCCTAAATATTTGGAAAGTACTTTCTTTTTCACATTCACTTCCTGTCTTACTGTTAATATAAACCTATACAGTTTCAAGTGTAATGTTATATGCTAATGCATATATATTTTTTGCATTGCTCTACAATAACAAGTAATGGTTTAGGTGGGCAAATTTATACAGTTTCAGACAACAACCCTGAGTACAGTGAATTCTCGTTAAAACAAACTCGGATTAGACGAACTACCCGATAGTACGAATTTTCTACAAGGTCCTAGCAAGATTTTGCAGATGCTTGTTGTAAATACCTGTTAATGCAAATTATTTTAGAGCCCTGCCAGGGAAGAAAAATTTGAATAAAACGCTGTAGTTTGAACACCTGTGTGTAAAAGATATTGGGGTATGTATAAACTTGCATCCACATTAGTGCCTCTGTACTGTATTTTAGTGCTGTTTGGGGACTATACACCCTATGATGCATTTTGCTCACTCAGAAATGTGCACTATCCTTGCAGACGAAAGTGGAGGTTTTGAAAGTGGTGGATAATGCACCACAGTAGAAGAAAAAGAAATACATTGCTACAGATTTCATTCCTGCATCACCCACTGGACAGTATACCGCTAAAGTATTTATAGCGGCCATAGGTGACCCTTTACTAGCCTGTACAGTGCATAGTCATCTGAAGGGAACCAATATCTGGAACAGGTCTTGAAATTCATACAGAAAGAGGTAATCCTTAAAATGATGGCTTGTGTGATAGGAACATCCCAATTACATCTGCTTCCCCATTTAGGAACCGGAAGCTTTATATTAACTATGCTATTGGAAAATGACTTTTGTAATAAGTGTTGCTACATTGTTTCTACTTGAGTTAGTCCTACTTGTGCTATGAAACAATGACACAAAAAGGAAACTACACTCCCGCTAGAGAGAGCACTTTAGGCCTGTGGTGGCACTAGACCAATAACACTTATTATTATTATTATTATTATTATTATTATTATTATTATTATTATTTATTGCTTATCAGACGCCCTTATCCAGGGCGACTTATAATCGTAAGCAAATACATTTCAAGTATCACAGTATAAGTAATAATACAATTAAGAGCAAGATAAATACAATGACTTTGGTTCAAGCAAGTACAAGTGTGACAAAATACAATTCAATAATACAGCAGATAACAGTGTCAGTGATAGTTACATCAGGATATGACACTTGGCAGATTACAGTACTCTGAAGTACAGGATTAAATGCAGTAAAATAGGGAGCAGATAAGAGCAAGTAAAATTTAAATAATACGAATGCACTTAGGACAATAATGAAAGTTAAAACCAGTAAACAGGAGACAGCATCTGGCCCTGGCTAGCTCCAGGAATGCAGCACACTTACCACGAGCACCCTATACACAGACAGGTGTGTGACTGCAGGTGTCTGGCACACGTTATTGTTTATATTATAACACAACAATAATGTATATTATACATGGCCTATATAGTTACCTCTTTTGTGAGTTCACTTCCACTCGGATTGACCAAGGCCCCGGTGTGGTGGTGTTGGTCCGATTGCTGATGATCATGCTGGCTGCTCCCTTGTCTTGGATGGTTATGGGCTCCTTCACTGTTGTTTTCGTTATCATTGGTATTTTGTGCTCCATTTACCGAACTGTCAGTGTCAGATTCTCTGGCAACTGTGTGGACCAACCACGCGTTTACTTCAGTAATGGGGAAGCGAGGAGTACCGAGAGATTTCACTTCATTCAAGAGTCTTCTGGATGTGAAATAGTAGTCCAAATCGGGACATTTGTGCTGCAAACTATAGTCATCTAAATTGTACCTTAAACTGTGAAACTGAGTTTGTATATACACTGAAGCTGGCCCCAAACTGGTCTCCAGAAGCGGTGAAAAGTAGCTGTTCAGGTAAGAGTCGACATCGACTCGAACCCCAACTAAACTCAGTAGAATGGCAAACTGAATCAGCCCTTCTGTAAAATATTTCTTCACGTAGTGCATTTTAAAAAGAGTAAATGGAATAACGTTTAAAAAACTGCCTGTGTCAGCAACACACTTTTTTTTCTATAAAACAAAGAACAATCTCAGACCTCACACAAAAGAGCACGCTTCCCTTACAACTCTCAATCAGTCAGACAAAGGCAAATACGAGAAAACTGTTCTCTCTACCGGCTTCCTCCACATGCAATGAAATGCAGATTTTAAAAACACGTGCAATCTACCCAAACTATATCCACGTACTCTTAAAAAATTCTTGCAAGGTTAAATGTTTGTTTTACTTTCCCTTTTACACCATAAATAACAATAATAAAAAAAAAATTCAATCCCCTCTCTCACAGCATCGTGAGGAGGAGACTGTGTGCATGATTTGCATAAATACAACAGGGGTATATTCAACCGGCCACTCTCAACTCTTCTGGGCGTAACCTTAGGGTAATGATAATTAGTTGGTGTGCGGTGCATTGTGGGATATTTAGTGTCTTCTGAATGCTCACCAACTATTGTGAACACGGTTTCGTGTTAGTAAAACTACAACTTCCACACTGCATTTCAACCGTGGCTGTATTTGGAAAATCATAGGCTGGCACAGGAGAAAAGCTAAATTAGCAGCGTGTTTCTTTTTACAATGTTAATATTTTTTAATATTGTAACATGTATCTAAAATTGTTTCCAGTTCCAGTTACAAACATTTTTTTTTTTTTTTTAGAAAATAAAATATGTTTTATTTGGCTATGGTTTTATGTCGGATTTTTTGCATTTCATATGGGAATTGGTCTTTGGCTTTAGAAACACTTGGGTTTCTTCCTACATTCTGATATACTGTATAAAACCTAGTTTGTGCGTGCTTTATGTTTAACTGCCATTAGGAGATTTCATCATGACTCACACATAGGTAGATTGGCACAGATACGCAGTGAGATTCTAGTCGTTCGTGCAGCTGCTTAATAATAATAATAATAATAATAATAATAATAATAATAATAATAATAATAATAATAATAATAATGTGACGAGACAGGGGTAATGAATAGTCTTACAAGGACTCCCCCAGAAGCAATCATACTGATGTGATGTCATTGAACACTGTTAAAGCAGGGGGGGTCACAACAGAGGACTGCAACCCAGTGTCCCCCCATGCTTACACAAGCATACCGGGAGGTGGGCACAACAGAGGAGCAGCCCCCCTCTCAGGGTGACCACCGGCCCTCATCTCCAAATTACCCCTTTTTGGCATAGCGCCCCTGGTCCCCATACATGTCACACTGCCCCCCTCTTAAATCCTTTTGTCCCCAAAAGATACACAGCCACGCACCTTACACTACATACCTTGGCATATCCCGACCAGTCATTTCCTGTATACAGCACAACACAAAAATCCCAGCATTGCATTCACAAACAAGGTGCACAACAGGAAAGTTCAGTGAGCAGCCCAATTAATCCTAGTGTCATGCAGGTCTACGGTGCACATGGAGGGGTCTCCCGCTCATTTCCCAGGGCGGTGAGGTAGGTCCCGCTGCCGCTGGAGATGGTGAGCGTGGTGAGCGAAAGGGTGTCCAGCAGCCGCGCTTGGTATGGGGCGATCCGATCACGGTGCAGCACGACCCGGCACCCGGTACACCACTTCACCCAGACATTCAATTACCGTGCAGGGGCCAACCCAGGGGGACTCGAGCTTGAGGCAGTGACCTTTTCTCCTCCACTGTCTGTATTCCCACACTTCAATGTCCAGCCCCTTTCCCTGCAGGTCATAGTGGCGGTGCTGGTGGATACCAGCGGCTTGCAGCTGCTCCCAGGCGAAAGCATGGCCATTGTCCAGCCGGTCCTGCAGGAGCTGGACATACTCTTGCCCAGTAGGCTTCCCTGTGTCCGACGGCTGCCCAAAGAAGATATCTGCCGGTGTATTCAGCTCCTGACCCATCATCAGCGCAGGGGTGCAGCGGGTGGATCAGTGGCAGGTGCAGGTCCCAGTCTCGCTGGTGCTCTCTGGTGACGATGGCCATGATTGTCACTCTGGGGGTGCAGTGGGGTGTTCCTGGTCTTTCGGATCTCCAAATGCTGGCACACCCCAGCGAACACCCGGGACTCGAAAATTGCACCCATGGTCAAAGTGTAGCTCCTGGGGGACCCCGAACTGGCAGAAGAAACCGTCCACCAACGCACCTGCCATCATCGAAGCCTCCTGGTTTGGCAGTATTTAGGCTTCAGGTCACTTCATGAAGTAATCCATGGCGACTAGCACCACTCGATTACCCCGATCGGTGGCCGGGAAGGGTCCCAAGACATCCACCCCAATGTGCTCCCTGCTCGAGGGAAGTCTGGGAGCACTCACCTGGCCCCTTCTTCTCGTTGTCTTGTCAGCATCGCTCCCAGTAAAAGTGAGCCCGGAGGCGCACCAGCATCTTTATGATCCCGGAGTGCCCTACAAAAGGGACCCCGTGGTTTGCCTGCAGCATGGTGTCCTGGAGCAGGACTGTCACCAAAATCTGCCACTGCAGCTCTCCGCTGGCTGGCTCCTGCCACCGCCGGTATAGCACGCCCCCTCGGAGGCTGAATGAACCCCACTGTGACGACAAGCCCTTGACAGCCTCCGAGAGGGGAGACACCTCCTCCCAAACTGTCACCTGTCTCCCTCTTTCCAGCGCGGTAGCCAGCTGACTACAGGATCCTGTGCTTGTTGCCTTCGCCACTCCTCTGGGGTCACCGCCTGCACCTCCCAGATATGCACAATCTCGCTGTCCTATCCCACAGCTTGCTGCTGTCTGGCATACCGCTGCTCACAGTGACGGCACCCTGCTTCACTGCACGGTCTCCGGGACAGCGCATCTGCGTTTCCGGGCTTCACTCCAGGCCGATATTGGATTGCAAAGTCAAAAGCCTGGAGTGTTTCGAGCCAGCGCAGCACCTGCCCCTCCAGCTCTCCAAACTGCAGCAGCCAATGCAGCGAACTGTGGTCAGAGCGGAGCAGAAACCGGCAACCATAGAGGTAGGGGCAATAGTGCTTGATGGCTTCCACCACCGCCAGCTTGTGTCAGGGCCTTGTGCAGCTGGAAGAAGGCATTCTCGTGCTCCACTGTCCACTCAAAGGGAACGCTTCTCTCCTTACAAACCGCCGGTAATATGAGGTCAGCCCCATTAAACTATGCAGTTGCTTCACGGAGGAGGGGACAGGCCACCACTGCACAGCAACTTTCATCTTAGGGTCAGTAGACACCAGCAGTCCACACAAAAGCGTAGGATGGCACCTTTTTTTGTAACCAAGACTACCGGTACTGTCAGTTGGCTCGATGACATCAGCATCCAGCATATCTCCTGTATGATGTTTTCAGCTGCTTCACTGAAGGGGGAGTCGGTGAGGTGGTTCCCAGCTTGGAGGGGCCACCCCGTTGTCGATTTGGTGTTGCACCAGGCTGATCCGACCACCAATTTCTGGCTGTGAAGCAGCGGCCGCAGCTCGCCCTGTTGTTCCAGGCTGAGACCTTTGCTGCTCCTTTGCCACACCCCCTCCATGGCTTCGCTCTGCTGTATTATTGAATTGTGGTTTGTCACACTTGAACAAAAATTATTGTATTTCTTGCTCTTATTGTATTACTTGTATTGTAACACTTGAATGTATTTGTATTTGCTTGCGATTGTAAGTCGCCCTGGATAAGGGCGTCTGCTAAGAAATAAATAATAATAATAACAATAATATACTGGGAGAGCCCTGAAAAGGGCTCTGACTGGTCTCTTTCATCCACACCTCCTGGTCCAATTCCCCTGGAAAGGACTGCACGCACACCAACCCTATTGGAATCTCCAGCTGCAGTGCCGGACTGTTGCCGAACTGCACCGTCCCCATGGCCAGGTCTAGTCACCCTCTCACCCACTGAAGGAAATTGAGGATGCCCAAAGATGCACGGGTCCTGGATGTCAGCCACTCACACTTTGTGCTGGATGAGCAAAGGTCCTAGGTGGATTTCCAGCCAGCCACGGTCATGCATTGGCGCTAGCTGCCCGGTCACAGTTCGCAGCTGCACCGCTGTTGGTTTGAGTTTAGCCCGGCTGGCTGCACTCAACTGCACGGTGCCAGTGCGGACAACAGTGATGCTAGACTCAGTGTCGATTACAGCGGTGCAGGGCACACCCTCCACTCGGCAAGTCAAGTGCAGGTGCACCTCCCGATGACAGCCGTCACCTCGCCGGGGACAGATGTCATCACCGTGGGGTTGGTAAAGTCGTTGCTTTTTGGATGGCCACTATCTCCTCCATCACCTCGGCCAGCCCCAGCCCGCTCCAATCTGGCCCCCCCTCCACCTTGGCTGCTTGAACAGAAGGTCGGCTTCGGGGCTCATCTTCCTCTTTGGAGATGTCCTCTCACTCCTGTGTTAGTCGGCGAGCATCTTGCAGGGAGCGCGGCTGTTTGTGCAGCTCTGTGATGCCGACTGCCTCCACAAACTGGAAGCGCACTTGTTCCTCCTGCTCTCACGCTGATGAATTTGGGTAGGCGCGCTGCGGTTCCCGCTCCAGGTCTGACGCCAGCTTTGCCAGACTTCCCCCGGGGGAGTGGACTCTCTGTCTGAATCGTGCTCACAGCATCTCTCGGTCACCCATACTGCCGAACCTGCTCTGGACAGCGGCGATCAGTGTTCAAGTCGCCATCAGCTGCTGCACTTTTTCTTCAGGGATCCAGCTGCACAGCCTCTCCATCACTCCCATTTAAGCATTGAACGCCTCCCAGCTTGAGGTGCCGTCGAAGCTAGGCAGCTTGATAGGCAGCCTCTGCTCTGCCGCTGGTTTTTCCCTGCGCCCCCTCTCCATTGCGGGCTGGTCCCTGCGCCCCCTCTCCATCGCGGGCTGGTCCCTGCGCCCCCTCTCCATCACGGGCTGGTCCCTGCGCCCCCTCACCATTGCGGGCTCGTCCCTGCGCCCCCTCTCCATCGCGGGCTCGTCCCTGCGCCCCAACCTCCATCGCGGGCTCGTCCCTGCGCCCCCTCTCCATCGCGGGCTCGGCCCTGCGCCCCCTCTCCATCGTGGGCTTGGCCCTGCGCCCCCTCTCCATGGCGGGCTCATCCCTGCGCCCCCTCTCCATCACGGGCTCGTCCCTGCGCCCCCTCTCCATGGCGGGCTCATCCCTGCGCCCCCTCTCCATGGCGGGCTCATCACTGCGCCCCCTCTCCATCGCGGGCTGGTCCCTGCGCCCCCTCTCCATGGCGGGCTCATCCCTGCGCCCCCTCTCCATGGCGGGCTCATCCCTGCGCCCCCTCTCCATGGCGGGCTCATCCCTGCGCCCCCTCTCCATCGCGGGCTGGTCCCTGCGCCCCCTCTCCATCGCGGGCTCGTCCCTGCGCCCCCTCTCCATCGCGGGCTCGGCCCTGCGCCCCCTCTCCATCGCGGGCTCGGCCCTGCGCCCCCTCTCCATCGCGGGCTCGGCCCTGCGCCCCCTCTCCATCGCGGGCTGGTCCCTGCGCCCCCTCTCCATCGCGGGCTCGGCCCTGCGCCCCCTCTCCATCGCGGGCTCGGCCCTGCGCCCCCTCTCCATCGCGGGCTCGGCCCTGCGCCCCCTCTCCATCGCGGGCTCATCCCTGCGCCCCCTCTCCATCGCGGGCTCGTCCCTGCGCCCCCTCTCCATCGCGGGCTGGTCCCTGCGCCCCCTCTCCATCGCGGGCTGGTCCCTGCGCCCCCTCTCCATCGCGGGCTCGTCCCTGCACCCCCTCTCCATCGCGGGCTGGTCCCTGCGCCCCCTCTCCATCGCGGGCTCGTCCCTGCGCTCCCTCTCCATCGCGGGCTCGTCCCTGCGCTCCCTCTCCATCGCGGGCTCGTCCCTGCGCCCCCTCTCCATCGCGGGCTCGTCCCTGCGCCCCCTCTCCATCGCGGGCTCGGCCCTGCGCCCCCTCTCCATCGCGGGCTCGTCCCTGCGCCCCCTCTCCATGGCGGGCTCATCCCTGCGCCCCCTCTCCATCGCGGGCTGGTCCCTGCGCCCCCTCACCATGGCGGGCTCATCCCTGCACCCCCTCTCCATCGCAGGCTCGTCCCTGCGCTCCCTCTCCATCGCGGGCTCCTTTTTCAATCCCCGCTCCTGGGTTCCAGCTCACAGCTCACCCGCTCTCCAGGATGTCCAGCTATACCCCACAATCGCCTCATCGCCCGCATAATACTCCACCTTCTCTCTCCCACAGCCAGACTCCAGCTTAATCCTGGGCTCCATCAATCCCACGCTGACACCAATGTGACGAGACAGGGGTAATGAATACCCTTACAAGCATTCCCCGGAAGTGATCACACTGATGTGATTGGCAACAGAGAAAAAAAGAAAGACTGACATGCTCAATGAATGCTCAGGCAGTTTAGTGTTACAGAGCCCAAAAAGCAGGGGGGTCGCAACAGAGGACTGCCACCCAGTGTCCCCCATGTTTACACAAGCATACCCCCCAGGTCTCTCCCAATATTTATAACAGACCCCCCCCCCCCTTTTTCTCAGTTACATGTTACCCGTGATCCAATTAAACTAATTTGCATAGCTCCCCAAGTCCACATACACGTGATAATAATAATAATAATCACCAGGGGCATATTTGGCATCTTAGGAAATCGGTTTGTAAAAAGAAAAAAAATAAGTAGTGGTATAAAGTGGAAGTATGCTGTTCATGTGATGGCAGATATTTGAGTCTAGTTAGATTTGAAATTGTACTGGTAGAGATGCCAACTGGAGCCTTGGCCAGTGTGTCTCAGGTGGTAATTTTTAATTCTACAATTAGATTACAAATTGAGTTTGTACTTGACACTGCTCTCCCATCGTTTTCAATGGAGGTCAGATATTCTGTTATTACTGAGTTACAGAATGGCAAATAAAGCACAGCTGAGAGACTCCACTTTAAATGGTGCTGCTTACTGATGAAACACTATGCACCGACATTTGAGTCCTGCTCAGAACTGTAATGACATTTTTTTTTTTTTTTTTTTACCAGTTCCAACACAACATATTACATATACTTTTTTTTTTCTTTTCAAAGGGTATAAATGATTCTGGCACATGTATACTCTGCTCTTGATAAGTGAACTAGCACAAGGCCACTGGTTCAATTTCTATTGAAGGTTTGTATTGGTGAAAAACAATGTCTACATCTAGAGTCTGGGGTTTCAGACAAGTATCAATAAAGCCCTCATCAGAACAAGCTCTAATTCATCTACACATTTCCACCGTAATGACAATGGCTCAAAAGGCTGTGCTGTAAGTAATGTTTACAATTGTTAGATGTAATTTTTAATTATTGTTAGGTACCTGATTTGTCTTTCAGCCCTAGTTTTTGGAGAGCTGTGCATAAGTCAAACAGAGTATCTCTGCTCTCTTCACTGGTAGGTTTCTCATTCCCAGTGGTCTGGGATTCAGGTATATTCTCTTCTCTGTTGAATAACATCATATATCTGACGTCAGTACTGGGTTATCCCTCATAAAAGTTTACCACTGTAAATTTGCAGTCATTTTTAGACTATGTATTTATCATAGTTTACCACAGCTCTCAAGGCTTTACAATGCTTACAGAATTCTAAACGTTGTGTAAGAAAAGTTCATGGTCATTATTGGTCATTATTGGTCATTAACCAGCATTATCACAGCAGTATGTGAACCATTAACCATTAACTACCAGAAATGGACCAATGTAGCAGTGATTAAAATTACTTCATTTTACTTTCAAATTGCAATTTATATTCCCCGGAGCAGTCCCATGGGGGTGGCAAAATAGCTTTGTAAAGTATAATTAGGGCTTGAGCGTTTCGGTTTTTATTTTCTGAATCTCTACCTCCCTTTAAATGTGAATTAGTTGTCGTTAAGCTGTCTCTGCATCCTAAAACTACTAATTAACGACTGGGTTTAAGATTGTTTTTTCTTTGCTATAAATCAAGGATATTTCAAATGATGAACTTGCTATCAGTGTACACTCGTGGGTATTTTATGCTGAAAAGAAAATCTGTCAGAACAACTCTGTTAAACGAGTGAAAATAACAAAAGCGATGAGCAATTATCGTAATTTGTCATGTCTGTTTGAAATAAAAATTAAGTGAATCAAAATCAGGCTCAGTCAAGATATGATGGTAAAAACAAAGATTTTTTGTAATTAACAGCCTTTTCTCAGTTTCATTAGGGAACTGACTCAAAATAAGTTTAAAGGGACATCATGTGATCAAAAATAAAACCTGGAAACTTCAAGCCCTAAGTATAGTCTTACAATGTTATACACTTTTGAATCACAGGAAATGTGTTCAATGTGAGCTGAAGTAGTGAGGACTTTAATCATCATGGACATGACCACTTCCTGTGTCTCCCACAGTGGCCAGATCTACCTGTGAGTCATTCCGACCACCAGCCTGCAGTACGGTACAGTTTCAGGCACAGTGAACACTAGATCCAAACCTCATTCTGTTTGCACACGTGACTTTTTAACCCAACACTTTTTAACTGTACTTAATTATTATTGTAATTAGTCCTGCTAATAGTATGTCAGGCTTACATGTTTACATAAATCTAAAGAACCACTCATACAGTTTTACTGAAGCTTGAATACGATATCTTTAGCACAAGTTATTAAGAAGATCAAAATTTGGGGGAATATGGAGGTGCCAGTTTGTCTGTCTGTCTGTCACATTATCTGTATAAGTGCAAAGTGGGGCTATATGAAGACATCTATCCATCTGTATGTCAAACTCATATTTCCACATGTGAAGACAGTGAATCTAGATGATGGGGGTGTATGTTGTCATGTTACTGATGACTAATTCACTGACATGCTTTTTTGGAACTATTGTCTTCTTTCTGCCACAGGGACTTGCTTCTAAAAGCTGCTAATAAAAATGACCACAAAGTGTATGCAGCTGTGGTTTCTGTCTCCTCTGTCACTTGGTTTTGTACAGAGAATATTTGTATATTTTGTCTACAGTTCCAAAGAACAGTCTTTGCAGTAAGCAGCCACATGGTTGAAAGCATAGGTCTAATAAGCTTGGTTAAAAAAACAAACAAACAAACAAACAAACAAACAAAAACAGCAGAAACAACAATTATACACAACACACAAAGGATCTTTTCAATGGAACATTCTGGCAAAACCGAATCTGTTTCTCAAGAATGGCAACAGTTCTTTCAATAAATCATCTACTTTCTGGATTTTGTACAATAGTATTTTTATAATTACATTTTAATTACTACTTTACCTATTTCAAGTCCTGCTATCTTTATCAGTTTCAGAACAGATTTTGTGACATGAAGACGCGTGTAACTTGAAAATTAAATTGTATCTCTCTTTTTTTATATGGTCCCCCTACCTTTTGATGGTGTGTGCAATCATTGTGTGTGGTTCTTATTTCAAACACTGAAACAGTTTTGTTTTTAAATTGAGAAGTCTGTGTTCAGTGCTTTCACCTGAGTTCAGGAGCTGCTATACTGTATGTAGCACAGGTGAGACCAGTCAAAGTGTCTTTGTAGAAGTCAGAGCCAGCGCCATATAGTGATCTGTTATGTAGTGATCTGTTTCTTTTTGTTTTGCCCGGCAAAATACTCCTGTGCACTAGAGGGTGCTGGCAGTTACTAATATAAAAACAATGTGGCTAATTTAGCCTATGTCTATAGAAGGCACATAGAACTGATATTATATATATATTTATATATATATATATATATATATATATATATATATATATATATATATATATATATATATAGAGAGAGAGAGAGAGAGAGAGAGAGAGAGAGAGAGAGAGAGAGAGAACCACTCACAGTGATAGCAAACTTCAAAAACGGTGTTTCGTTGGACTTGACAGTGCACTTTTGTAGTTTTCTACTAGAATAGGTTTGAATCTAGTTCTACTTTGGGGGCAGTCTGTGCATGTTTAAAACAGGTTGCATGCTGATACAATGCCTCACCTAGAAACAAAAGAAAATATACTTGAAGATAACATATTAAGTTCATGCACAAAACAAACTAATAATGCTGATAAAACACTGGATTGTGGACCCATGTCCGTCGGTACTCAAGGATTAACCCTAAAAATAGGTGGTTGGTTCAATCCAGAGTTAATCTGTGTCACTGAAAAATCCATCTGTAACTTATCAAGGCAAGGTTCCCCTTAGTAAATAATACAAAGAACAACAGTTCTTATCCTAAGTGTGTTTTCAGAACACCTAGATGCAGCTTCTTAGACCACTAGACCACCCTGACTTGCTATTCCTATGTTGACTAAAATGGCTGCCACCAACATGACTGCATGGACTCTATGTGCCCCTAGTGGCCATGAAGATAATTAAAAGCATTTTATACATGAGACTTTTAAAGTGCTCATACAAATTGCATAATTAAATAATATAAATCCCTTCTATAAAGCATTCACTGTTCAATGTTTTTCCTTCTTTATGCAAGTCAAGGTTGTTCTAATAGTAGAAAACACTAGTGGAGGCTTTGAGTAAATTGTTGATACTCATAATGCATCAGAGTAGAAAAATGCAACATGTCTAAGACTTGTGCACAGCAGTGTGTGTGTGTGTGTGTGTGTGTGTGTGTATATAATTTATTTATTGTTGAATTACATATTGTAACATATTTACGGTTTTCAAACTTTTATTTTTTTCGGTTGTTTGTGAATTTATAGTATATTTAAATTCAAATTTAGTATTATAAATAATATAAAGCATGGCTGGCAATGGAGGAAGCAGCTGGTTGGTTAATAAGAACTTTCTTTGAAGGCTGTTTTTACTACAGGCTTTAGCACAGCACCTAAAAACAATGAGAATGCATTGCTCAATGAGAAAACATGATTGGTTAAAGCAGTTTGCAAGTGCCTGCTTAAAACCTTCATTAAAGAGGGGAGTAGCAGTAAGTTGTGTGCTCTCTAAGCAAGGAAACACCCTCCAAATGGTTATCATTATAAGTGCATCTTCCTCTCTAAATAATGATTACTGGAATCATTACCTTGCTGGGACTGAAATCAAATCATTGGGTTGGGCATTTTGGACAAGGATAATGTGGTGCATCTCCTTTGTCATTGGTCTGATCATTAGGACTAGGGCCAACTGCAGGTCAATTGTTCTAATCATAGTCTTTTTTTTTTTTTTAAACAGTTTGCCCACAGTGGTAAAAAACAGGCCCCAGGTCTCTAACTGGTTGAAACAGAGACCCAACCCACAGCAATCAGTAAACTGCTGCACTGTGTCAAACCTCTATTCCACCACTACTATATACACTCCATTCTCTCTCCATCACAAAACTGGGTAAGTTCCCCTTGAGACTTGCTTTTGACTTGTATGTATGAAAACATGGTCTTTTACATTTGTCTGTTTGATCAATGGTGATTCCCCAAAGTGTAAATGTCTGGGGTCTTTGAGGGCTACCCAGGCACTGAAGGTGGGTCAGAGAAGTGCCCCTTTCAAAGGTACACTGTCAGTACACTAATGCCCTTGCTAGAAGATTATTCTTGAGCTACTCAAAATGAAATTTTGAGCTACTCGAAATGAAATAGCATTAACTTCAATAAACACACAGGAGCTGGTCTTGCTTACAATGTTGTGTTGTTGTTGTTGCCAGTTTAATACTTTTTCCAATTATTAAACAGTGCTCTACATGTTTTAAAAAAAGAAAACACATCAGTAAATTGCAACATGGTGAATAGTAATATGCACTTCAGTGAGTAGAAATAATATAGAAGTTTCACAGAACGAATGCACCTTTTTACTATTAAGTAGCAAGATTGTTTTTCTTTTTTACACTGCATGGTATTATTTTCTCAACCTCAGCGCAGGAGCAGAACAGCAAGACAAGAAACATACACATGGATTGATTGCCAGCTCAGATGTCTCAGAGGTAACCCTACCCTTTGTAGTGTAGCTGTCGAATTTGCCTATCCGTTCAGGTCTGTCGCGGGAGCATTACCTGACTTCGGGAGAAACCTGTGGCGTTTTCAGCTGCTGGTCCTTGACGTGGAGCAGTAGAAGCAGCAGTCACCTTTGACCCCTGCCTGCAACAACCAATGAAATAGTGGGTCGTTTCTAAACCCAAACTTTCCACGTCGGCAAAAGTCAAAATGGAAGAAGGAGTTGAGCAAGAAGCCTCTCTGTTATTCAGTTCAGCAGGTACATTTAATTGAACAGTGTCTTAATAACTATCACCTAGGTTTACTTTTAGTGTAATCTGCATATGTGCTATATCAGTATGTAAGGACAATAAGTCACGTGTGCAGTTTTATATGGACTTTACCTGCAGCTGTTCAGGTAAGGGAACCCAGTTGCTATATCTGTTTCTCAACTTTTGTCATTTGTTGATTTTAATGTTATTGATTAGAAACAATTCTATGACTTGCCTGCGCCAAAGTAAATCTACCTGACGACTTTACGTGAATATAAATTATAAATCGTTCACTTAGCATATGAACAGTACGTTTCCTTTTAATTGTAACATATGTTAAGTTCAGAATAAAAATTATTTAAATGTATTTTTTTTTAATGCTTCATAATTAAGAAATGTTAAATGAGATGGAAGACTGAAACTTTGTAATGTAACTTACGAAAAAAAAAACGAGAATGAGTGACGTGACGTGTCATTTTAAAGCAATTACATACCTGTACGTGTAACGGGCATTAGTGAAACGCTGCTTTGGTTAAATTGAACACACCAATAACTGTAACTGCAATCTTTAACCAAACGACAGTGTTCAAAATGACAATGTTCAACTGTTTTGTGGTGGGGTTGTTAAAATGACTGGATAGAGTATACTTAAAAAAACAAAAAAAGCATTGTTCTAGTGTATTATTAAAATCGAGATTAACATTCGTTTGGAAATGCATCATATCCATTGCAGAGAACGAGTTTTAGTTTTTGAAAGCAAAGTTCTGTAACACTCGGACTCTGAGTACAATAGAAGTCAGTGCACTACAGAACTTTGTTTTCAGAGACCAGTGATCACCGAAACATGCTTCAGGTGGACACGTCACAGCAGCCTGTTGAGACGGAAAGGACAGGAGCTGCTGAAAAACACTGGGCTTGATTAGCGCTGCATACAGTACGTGCTAGTTTTATATGTCTTGCATGTCATTTATAATATTGACGGTGTGTTGTGTTTAAAAATGCGTTGTTTTCTTAGCTATTAAGTTAGCTGAATCATATATTGATGGGGTGTTTAAAAATGCTTTGTTTTGTTTGATATCAAGTTAGCTGAGTTATTTACATTATATATTTATAACAAACCTTAATATGTTTGGTATATAGAAAAATGAAGTTAGCCTTCTTAAAAGGTCATACAGAAAACCCTTTTGAAAGCTAGATTTACGCTCCACATTGTATACTCACTCGTTTATGTTGTGCTGTAATTGAAATGTTTTGTTTTTGGGAGTGTTTTCCCTTTTAGTGTTTGTTTCTCCTGATATGATTATATGTATTATATTATTTGACTGCCTACCTTCATTTTTTATATATATAATATAACATCTGGGATATCTGGTTCTTGTAATTGTGTATCATGAACTCAAGGAATACAGTTTACTAGTTAATTTGCCTTTTTTCTCTATATACTCACCAAGTTACTACTTTTAATCTACACACTAAAACACACTGCCCATTCTCTATGTTGACTAGATTTTAAAATGTTGTGTGTGGGATGAGGAGCACATATTTGAGCTAATCTAAAATGTACAGCAAATACTTCCATGTGCAGTTAAATAATGCATTGTGTAAGATTTTACACCTGTGTTTCATGTGTGGGGATGCAGTATCTGGCATTGCCAGTGCTTTGCTTGTCATAAAGTCCATGTCATTTGAAAAGGGCTTGCAGTGCTGGGGCCAACGCGCTTCACCCTACAGTATTTAAAAAACAACTTTCTTTCCTACACGTTGGTGACAGAAAATATACAAATAAATGTTACCTTGTTGTAGTAGTTACTTATTTTGTACTTAACCATGATTCACAACTACATTTATTCATGTTCTGTTTCTTCAGGTTTAATAATTTTTAGGAAAGCAGTTGTATGAGTACATTTAATTTTGGTAAACCCTCTGTCTTAATAGTCATCACGAGAACTGTGGAGTCTAAACACACAGTCTTCCTATGTATGTGTGATGTTGCTTTTTACTCTTAATTTGCTTCAAATTCTAAACTAGGAAGCTTAAAGTTCAGTTACTTAATGTCATTAAAATGTTCACTGGTGATGAATGTATGGGTTCTTTAAATTTAACAGATCTTTGTGAAATGCAAATAAAGCTGTTAATGACTTGTCTGCCTTGGTTTCTATTCATTATTCATTTTCTAATGTGTGTGTGTAATATATATATATATATATATATATATATATATATATATATATATATATATATGGCCCCGTGAAATTATTTTTATTCATAATTTCATTTTATTTACAAATATACAATCCCCACTCTTTAAAAACTGTCTTTACAGTAAACACTGCCCATACCCTCTATAAAAATACAATAAGGTGTTTATATATATAATTTACACTGCCCTACTATTGTGGGGCTGTCATAATAATTGCACATACAGTAATCTACCCATTAAAAAAAAAAAACGATAGGAATTGTATTTCAATCCCATTGTACTGAAGCAATATACAACAAGCTTAGGGTTTCTCAGTATTTAAACACGAATCAAAGCAGATTCATTCAGATCCATTCAAAACCAAAACAGCATTTGCACCACTTGAAGTAAAACAAATAATTAGTATACTAATACAAAATATAAGCAAACAAGCCATATTTTCCCCAAAAGGAATAAACGGCTAATGCTTAATGACGATGTCTTTCGACTCCCACTCCAGCCGACTGTTGCAAAATTTGCACATCATTATTTTGTCACATCAGCTGCATACATTAATTCTCAAACGACTCGCTCCAAATTATACATTTGTGCAAGTGCTAGTCGGAGCTTCTGTTTCCCTTCAGAACGGTTGAAGATTGCAAGTATTTATTTAAAGTACTTTTTGTATAAACTTCCCAATTTAAAAATGTTATTCTATGTTTGCTTTATTATGACTTTTCGTTTTATATGTTGCATTTCTTTTTATTTCGTGCTATTTCGTACTTGTGAAAACACAGGGCCCACAGTTCTGGTTCTGTTAAACATTCTTTCCTGGAGTCAGCAGGTACCTACAGTGCTACTGGGAAGAGCTTTTTTTTACAAATTATGGACAGGTTTGATAGACTTTTCGTGGGGAGGGGGGGGGGGGGTGTTAGTGCAGTGGTTTTCATAAAGGCAGGTATGCTTGTTTCAAGGGACCCTTGTTTTGGTCGTCTTCTGTGTAGACAAAAAAAAAGTTTAAGGTCTAAGTGTGGAAAGACGCTACTTTACATGTTTTTAAAAAACTGTATTTTGTGGTTACAAAGTTTGAAGAAAGAAACTTGTTAAATACATGTTCTTGCCTTAAAAGTGCCCTGTTGTCCAATGCAGTGGCAGCCAATATGTAAATTCAGCCCCATGATCTCAAACACCCCTGATGGAGACACTTCTGTAAAACCTTTCGTTGGTCTTGATTCAGAAATGTGTTTTACCTCGCTTGCAATTGTATGGTTTAAGACACTATTGCATTAGAAAAGAACAGCAGGACTGCTTGGAAATCCAACACATTTCTGGCAAAAAACAAACTTCTTAAATAGGTAACAAGTGTTTTTCTAAAACCATTTCAACTCCAATACTATAGCATTGGTGATCTGAAATATGCCTTGTTTGTAATGATGTTTCTGCTCAGTATACCTGTATCTGCAGAGCAAGGTTCACATGTATGCAATGTGCTTTACAATGCATTTATGAACACAACTGTTTTGTTTTGTCTTTTTTTTTTTTTAGCTTGATTGCATCAGTTAATCGTCAATTTTGTTTGAAATAACATATTATTTGGGGGAGAGTACAGCAAGTTAATGTATCCTTAATGGGATTATAAATGTAGTACTTATTAAAATGTTTGGCTATACCTGCTTTAATTTAACACAGCCAGAATAAAGAATACTTGCTTTGCCATTTTTGTTGTTGTTTTAATATGACTTAAATTTCAGTTTTACAATTCTATCATGGCAACAATAAATATTAGAGAAACCAAATTGAGGAGGCACATATATATGCATATGCATATGCATACCATTCTATGAACCTACTGAAATGCTGTAAAGCTGCTTACATTTTAATCCTCAGCTGACTTAAATGTTTTCTGCTTTCCAGGAAGTCTTTCAGGCTTGGTTGTGTGTGTTTGTAGTGAATGTGTTTTTTTTTTTCAGTAAGAAAATAGAATAAACTTCAGGTACAGGCATTAATGAAGAACTTGGTGTTTTAGTTTCACTTTGTATTATCTGTTTCTGTAATCACATCCTGGAGAGCTGTCAGAATGATGTCTCATCTCTAAGAACATTTTGGTATACCGGTGTGTGACCAGTACCTGTCCCTCTTGTAATACTCTGCATCTAATGCTTGTAAGACATACACAGCACAAATGAGGGTTTTCTAAATTCCACTAGAGTTTTATAGGAGGACAGGCTAATGGTTATACTCTGGGGCCGTTTTGATCCGGTCTTTCAGAAAATGTCACTGCTGGATTACAAATAATTATGATTTAAGAAATCTTTTAGAAAAAAAATAAAATAATTTTTGATCACAAAATATAGGATTACAAAATCCAGATCACTGTTATCCAGATTCAAATTTTAGAAAAATATTATTAGGTTTCCAAGCTAGCTTGGGAAGTGTATTGTTATTGTAAAGATTTTTTTTAATTTTATTTATTTATTTTTTTAATTATTGTCATTTTACTCCCAAAACTTTAAACTGCTCCTGTTCGCACGTGGTGTGACCAATCAACATGAAACTTGGCAGGTATCATCCCGTGTGGATTACAGTTCAGATGCAAAAAAAAAAGTTGAGCTCTTGCTTCAACCAAGATCTTCTTCTTGGGAACTGATGCACAGATTGACCTGAAACTTCACGTATGTCATCAGCAACCAAACCCGCTCTGAAGTTTGAAGTTTTTGTTTTTACTATCAAAATGGCTGCCACTAAATTTCACCAAAAATGCACCCAAACATAAAAGTGCTTCTGTTTGCAAGCCGTTCAACCAACTAACTCCTAACTTGGTAAGCGTCATCCTGGGGACAATGGAATTCAAATATGGCAAAATTGGTATTCTTTCGTATAACAAGATGGTGGCCTGTGACCAGATGCTCCACCTTGTGCGCAGCACACTTGGCCTCAAAGGCCACCTCCCCCCTTAAAACCCCAAAAGTCTCAAGCCAAAAACAGAGGCTTCAGGGGGTTCATTGGTGGCAATCTGGGCAGTGGCAAGGCTAACAGCATGGTGACACACTTCTTCAGCAGAAAGGCTGCTTCCTCAGGCAGTGGCGAGCAGGAGACCCCAGGCGCAGTAGACTCAGTAGCCCTGGATGGTGCAGGACAGGATAGGAGCATTCCCTCGGGAGCCAATGGCTCTAGACCCCCTAGCAGCGGTGGTTCCGGACCCCCAGGCAGAGACAGCCCCTGGCCTCCTGTAATAGAAAAGGGAGAGACAGCAGCAGCCTCGTCCCCTCCGACAGCTCTGGACCCTCGGGCGGTGAACTCAGGAGGGGAGCCCCTGGCCATGAAGGCGGCAGCGGGAGCCACTTTTCCCTCGTGATCTGTAGCCCCAGACTTTCCATTAGTACAAAGGCTGCTGCTAGATTTAACACCACCCCAGGTAATAACAGGCAGACATCCCCGGGCGGTGGCGATGGTGGCGCAGCAGCCCAGGCGCTGCGGGACAGAGCAGGAGCGGTCCCTTCGAAGGCAACGGCAGGTGCGGACCCTCGGGAGGTGATGGCAAGAGGGGAGCCCCCAGCCAAGAAAGCGGCTGTGGGAGCTCCACATCTCCCCCTGGTGGTGGAGGCGGGAGCAGCATGCAGTCTCCCTCTAGCGGTGAAGGCGGGAGTGGCAGGCAGTCTTCCCCTGGCGGCAAAGGTGGGAGCAGCGGTTAGTCTCCTGGCGGCGAAGGGGGGAGCAGCAGGTAGTCATCCCCTGGTGGTGGAGGCGAGAGCAGCAGGTAGTCTCCCTCCATCATCGGGGACTGGTGCGGCTCTCCTTCGCTTGCGGGGAACTGGTGCAGCTCTCCCTCGGTCGCAGGGGACTGATGCGGTTCCCCTTTGGTCACTAGGGACAGCGGAGCTTCTCCCTATCACCCTGGAGACAGCAGCGGGGTCCATCCCATATCTGCAGCCAGGTAGTTGAGGACCATGGCTGTGATGTCTGGAAGGGATACTGGGTGGTTTTGCTGTTCCCAGGCCTCCCAGTCCCAGATCCCCTCGGAGGTGAGTGGACCAGTCCGCCTCGGAGAACGCAGGCCTCTCCCACTGTCGCTGGATGCTCAGGCTCCTCCCTCTCCTGCCATGGAGGGTGTTGGTCGGGTGCTACGTGTCCGATCTCGCCAATGGCGAAGCACCATTCCTCACCTTTCAGGCAGGTGAGGCAGACGTCCAGCATGGTAGAGACGCGGCGGGACTTGCGACCAGCCCCGCGCTGATGTTTCCTCCAGCCTCTTCTTTCTGCCAAAAACACTTCTTCTCTTCTCACAATTCCTCTCTTTTTTATATTTGTAATCCTTCTTTTTTTTAATTTTTTTATTGTGCAGTACTCCCCTGCAGTACTCTCTCTGGTCTGACTCCTGGAGGTGCTATATCCCACTTATGGACACCATATGCAACAGATTGGCTGGTGGATGACATCCGACCTGGAACAGAAAGACACTGACAAGGCAACTGCGGGGCAAAACTGAGACGCTATGGCGCTCAGCTCTTTATTAAATAATAAACAAAACAAAGCACTTTTTCAAACTAAATGGCATGTTGGCCAAACAACAAATAAACAATAACTTTACCTCCTCTCCACACTCGTTCTCCGCTCTGAACCCCTGCACAGAGTGCAGCCAAACTGCAGATCTTTTAGAATCTGTGACCGAGGGACTAACTGTTAATTATTATATTATCCCTTGGTCACATTCTGCATGGATTTACCAGGTCTGTGTGACTGTCAGCTAGTTAAACAATCAGTAGCTGACAGTCACACATTCTCACGAGGAATTTAAAATACTAAAACAGTATGTGGGACACCACCTCGCTCGTCCTTGCCAAACAATAAATCTGTCCTATATGATATAAATCATAATACAAATACACAATAATACAATAAATCATAAAAACCGCACACAAATATACATTGGGGCGGGGCTCCTCACCACACGGCCAGACCTACGTTTAGTTATTAAATTTAAAACAGCTTCAGCTGAAAAATAGTTTGATTAACTCCAAAGCTGACAAGCATCATCCCTTTGTCAATACAATTGACTTTTTTTAAAAATGGTGTTTGAGTAAACCAAGATGGCCGCCTGACGCATTTCTTTAAAAACCTTTGTCTTCGGTCAAATATAAAGCTAGCTTATAACTCCTTATGAAGTGTATGTACCTCTACTGGATAAACCTGGACTCTCCACCCTTGCTGATCCACCTGTACTGGATAAACCTGGACTCTCCACCCTCGCTGATCCACCCTTAATGGCTAACTATATCTGAAAGTAGCATTTTGTTTTCTATCTATCCCCATTCACTCCTTGTCTTTATAGGTAAAATGACCCCACCTGACCCTACATCATTTCATACGTGCTGCAAGTGTAAAGCTCAGGGGGGCCTCTACTTTCTTTAAACAGGAAGGCACCTTATTTTATTGTGGCTGGAAAACTGGCTTCTCCCGAGTCGAGATGAAAAACTGAAGGTCAATACAAAAACAATAAAGCAATTAAGTTTTTTAACAGGTTAAATGTACAACACATTAAATACATATGGCACCATCTTCAACATGAAATACAGACGTGCTCAAATTTGTTGGTACCCTTACAGCTCATTGAAATAATGCTTCATTCCTCCTGAAAAGTGATGAAATTAAAATTTATTTAGCATGTATACTTGCATGCCTTTGGTATGTCATAGAATAAAGCAAAGAAGCTGTGAAAAGAGATGAATTATTGCTTATTCTGCAAAGTTATTCTAAAATGGCCTGGACACATTTGTTAGTACCCCTTAGAAAAGATAATAAATAATTGGATTATAGTGATATTTCAAACTAATTAGTTTCTTTAATTAGTATCACACATGTCTCCAATCTTGTAATCAGTCATTTAGCCTATTTAAATGGAGAAAAGTAGTCGCTGTGCTGTTTGGTATCATTGTGTGCACCACACTGAACATGGACCAGAGAAAGCAAAGGAGAGAGTTGTCTGAGGAGATCAGAAAGAAAATAGACGAGCATGGCAAAGGTAAAGGCTACAAGACCATCTCCAAGCAGCTTGATGTTCCTGTGACAACAGTTGCAAATATTATTAAGAAGTTTAAGGTCCATGGAACTGTAGCCAACCTCGCTGGGCGCGGCCGCAAGAGGAAAATCGACCCCAGATTGAACAGAAGGATAGTGCGAATGGTAGAAAAAGAACCAAGGATAACTGCCAAAGAGATACAAGCTGAACTCCAAGGTGAAGGTACGTCAGTTTCTGATCGCACCATCCGTCGCTTTTTGAGTGAAAGTGGGCTCCATGGAAGAAGACCCAGGAGGACTCCACTTTTGAAAGAAAAACATAAAAAAGCCAGACTGGAATTTGCTAAAATGCATATTGACAAGCCACAATCCTTCTGGGAGAATGTCCTTTGGACAGATGAGTCAAAACTGGAGCTTTTTGGCAAGTCACATCAGCTCTATGTTCACAGACGAAAAAATGAAGCTTTCAAAGAAAAGAACACCATACCTACAGTGAAACATGGAGAAGGCTCGGTTATGTTTTGGGGCTGCTTTGCTGCGCCTGGCACAGGGTGCCTTGAATCTGTGCAGGGCACAATGAAATCTCAAGACTATCAAGGCATTCTGGAGCGAAACGTACTGCCCAGTGTCAGAAAGCTCTATCTCAGTCGCAGGTCATGGGTCCTCCAACAGGATAATGACCCAAAACACACAGCTAAAAGCACCCAAGAATGGATAAGAACAAAACATTGGACTATTCTGAAGTGGCCTTCTATGAGTCCTGATCTGAATCCTATCGAACATCTATGGAAAGAGCTGAAACTTGCAGTCTGGAGAAGGCACCCATCAAACCTGAGACAGCTGGAGCAGTTTGCTCAGGAAGAATGGGCCAAACTACCTGTTAACAGGTGCAGAAGTCTCATTGAGAGCTACAGAAAACGTTTGATTGCAGTGATTGCCTCTAAAGGTTGTGCAACAAAATATTAGGTTCACGGTCCCATCATTTTTGTCCATGCCATTTTCATTTGTTTTATTATTTACAATATTATGTTGAATAAAAAATCAAAAACAAAGTCTGATTTCTATTAAATATGGAATAAACAATGGTGGATGCCAATTACTTTTGTCAGTTTCAAGTTATTTCAGCGAAAATTGTGCATTCTTCGTTTTTTGTGGAGGGGTACCAACAAATTTGAGCACGTCTGTAGATTAAATTGATTCCATCAACTGATGCCAAAGGTATATGGATTCCAGCTGGAAAGATTCCCAAGTTTATTTCATTATTTAATTTTACCTAATAAATGTAAAGCAGAATGGCCTTCCAAATTACCCACCTCTGAAGTGAAGTCAATTCTGTTTCAGAAGAATCTCTTGCACTCTTGTGCTCTCTGCTGGGTGGTTGATTGAGTTTCACCTGACAAAAATGCAACCAAATCAAAGTGAAGAGACAAGCTAGGGTAATGTAACAGTTAATCATTAAACAGTTTTAATACTGTGATGGGGTTTTTTTTAAATCTATGATCTTTACTTTTTATGCATTTTCATTTGCAAGTGAACTGTGACATTAGGGCCTTATTAAGCACTATATTATCCAATTTTGAATACTGACTTTGGATACTGTCTGGAAACATTTAAAAAAAAAAAAGAATTTGCTCAATTGCATTACCTTTTACATTGTACGCAGTTCTGTGCATGGGTAACATTTTTTTTTAATTTATTTTTACATACTGCTACAATACGTACTGGATTACAGACCATGTGTCTTCTCTTTTGCCAAGTGATATTTTCAGAATCATATTGTTCTGAATTAAAATACTTCTGTTGAAAATATAGTACTGTACCATCAAAACCAATACAGTACATCTAAAGCCTACTTATTTTAAAAACAGTCCTTTTCAGGCATGTATTTTTGGTATTGTATCTTTTTTTGTGTTCCCTGAAAAATGGACAAGGGTTGGAACGGGCCAAAATGAAATAATCAAATATGCATCACACAAGTTTAACCATCCCTGAAGTCAGGATTTTATAGGGTTGGATATGTGAGTGCTGACTGTAGATGTGTTTTTGTGTGTTAAATACTAGTTTGCCAGGAGAGTTGCAAACCCCTCAACATCACATGCCTCTACAGAGGTCTAGGAAGAAAAACACAAATTAATACAGCAGATCAGTTAACCAGGCCCAGTTTTGGATTTCCATCTAACTTTTGTACAAGTTATTTCCTTAAGACTCTGAAACTATTACACTAGTTAATTAGTGAAGAAAGAACCAAATTAATACACAGATAAATGTATTCCTACTACTGTGTTTTTTTTTTTTTGTTTTTTTTTTAGTACCCTGATGTATTAATAATTTTGCTAACGGTCCCAAAAAACTGTGGGGAACATTGGTTCTTTTTACATAATGTGTTCACAACAATTACTGGTATATTGCAGTAGTATTGCCATATGCCGATTTGGCTCAACCTGGTTAAACACACAATGGCATTTATTTGTATAGTCACAATAGGGGTGTGTTCTACTTATCAATTTATCAAAAACACATCACTGTGTTGGAATTCAAAATATATAATCTGCTGCCACCAGCTGGCCATCCATGTGAATTAGTTTAGTAACACCCCAGACCATTTGTATGATATGTACCATTACCTAAAGTGCTGTAGATTGAAGTCTTTATTTTAGGTAAATCAGGAACAGCGTACCCTTTCAGGTAAGTTCAAATCACCCCAGTACCCATCCAGGTAAGTTCAAGCTCACAGCTGGTAAGCCTATTGTTGGATTCATATTAAACCATTTCACCCAGTGCTGCAAGTATAAATGCTGAAATGTGACAATCTGTTGGTAAATAGTTAAATTAGTGTTTTATTAACATTGTATGGTGGCCTAATTTATATTGGCATTTCTTGTCATCAGTTTGCATCAGATTATAACTCCCCATTATGGACTGAAATACTGCGCAAGGTGGTAAACCATTCCATCTTAAAGAAATTCCTATTCATGGCCCGCCTCTATCTACAGAAATACATTTCATTTAGATTCACAAACTATTTTTAAGAAAGGCGTGTTTGAATTTAAGAATAATAATAACAAATTAATATATCAGTCTTCAAGTATATGGTACAACCTAGTTTTACGTTGTAAGAAAAATATATCTTAAGAATGATTCCTGGAGTAAGGCTGGCATAAATACTATTGGAGATGTATTAATGTATTAATAATTTCATTCACAGAGGGTTCTCAAGTTACAATAAAACTGATTAATATATTTATAATCATACTAAATTATATAATGGATCACCTATATGTCCAGATATTACCAAATTAGAACAATATTTATTGCATCCTATAAATTTGAATACATTTGTGTTGATTATATAGACTTTTCTGTGATAGCTAGTTAACATTTGATGATCCTCTTGGGAGACTGGTTTATAACAGTGTTACTTGAGGATACTTGGAGGGTAATTAATAAAAATATTAAGTTATCACAAAATCACAAACTTGTCACTTCAATAAAAAAGAATCCATAATGCTTGCTTTACTCCTTGTAAACTGTGTACATGTAAACTGATAGATCATTATTTATGCTCAAGATGTGGAAAAGAAAATGCACATTTACTGCATCTAATTTGGCATTGCACTCAAGTTACTAAACTCTGGTCAGATGCTTTCTTTCACGTTAACCACGTGTTTCGTATTGATATCCGTCAGTGCTAGGAGATAATCCTGAAATTTTTCTTTCACACTCGGGTTAAACCACTTCTCCCTCTTTGGTAACCATTAAAAAAGCTATCGTTTGTACTTGAGGAAATACTGAACCTACTCCAGTATTGCTGTGGTGGAGTCCAGCAATGGATGTTTTATCCCTGGACAATCTTTAGATTAGAGGTCACAATGTATTCAAGGTCATCACAACGTGTGTGTGTGTGTGTGTGTTCTTTGACAATTTACATTGTGTATGATGAAATGGCTAATCAATTACACTGTTTTAAATATGTTTTTTTTTGTAATAACCATTGTTGTTTTTTATGTGTGTTATTATGAATTTCAATAAAATGGTACTCTGAAAACAATTTTAAAAAGTTGGGTTGGAAAAAGCAGATCAGTGCCTGGGTTTTCCTACCTATGATTTAATTGTCACAAAGCTTTAAAAAATAAAATAAAATAATTTTAAAAAAAAAATTATATAGAAAAATGAAGAACAGTATCAGGAATATCATTTTATTTCCATGAGAAAATGAAATGTGGGCCCACTATTTGTAAGCTTTTTTTTCTCTGTGTAATGCTAAATGTGTGCCTCAGGTGATCTATTAAATGAAAAGTAATGCTAAAGCTCCCCCTGCTGTATAAAATAATTATTGCACAAAGCAGTCTTTCCAAACAAACAAAGCCGTAAATGGAGGGCAAGTATGCATGTTTATCATAACGTGTCAATATGCATACAAATGTGCCAGTGATTTTTTTTTATAATTAACTGTGTATGAATGTGAAACGATTAGTCCATAACTCAAACACTCACAAATCTCAGAAGTTAGGAATACATTTGTCCTGTAGCTGTAGTTTATCACACAGTTATTGACTAAGACATGTTTTTAGTTGTACTTTTTTTTTTTGAAGGAAAGTAACATGCATAAACTGTAAATTTAAAATAAAAATACTACATCTTGCCTATGTCAAACTGTAACATTTTTACAATAATATAATTAAAATATTTGTTTCCTTCTGGATTATACAGTATTTCCTAGTAGAGTGTGAGAAGCATTGGCTTTATTCACTGAAACCCAGGGTCTGGTTATTAGACCGATATTACTTTTTATGGGTCGGATGCCAGTCTCACCCAGCCCATTGTTCCAGCTAGTTTGAAAATGCATTGTTACATTTCATGGGTTGTATACCCTTCACCAACGTTGACCTTTATTGGTGAATTACATTACGTTGCTTAAGCATTGTCAGTACATTACAGAAAAGCCTGACCCTTGGCATTTAATCTCATGACATGAATTCTATCCAGACGTTGGTTTATATTCGATGTCCTGTTCTTTTGTAATGACAGTGACTTGTATGCTGGAAAGTTAATATAGTAAACAGAACTGTAACATTGTATTCATCACATCACTGCTGATTAAGCAGTGCCAGAGCTACGGGATTAAAGGCAGCTGGGCCCTGGCGTGCACGAAGAGAAAAGGTTCTTTTGTCTTTTTTTAAAGAACTATTTTGTTATTGAAGGGGTGCTGTGTTAGTTAGTTAGTTTAGTTTAGTGATCTTCCTGTTTAAAGAAGGGCTCCATAAAGATCTACAATGTTGCTCCTGGGTTAGTTGTGTTTTCTGTACAATCTGATTTATTCAGCTTTGCTGCCTGTATATGTATTACCAAAGAAGTTTCACATAAGAGAAGCTAATTCCCTCACCATCCCTACCCCCATAAGATTTACAGTTTTACCCCTGGGGAAAAGGAAAGTTAGGATGCAGCAAGTGATGAAACCCAAGTTTAGGTTTAGAATGAGCCCAACTCAACTGTGTCTTCTTAAAAATGAATATGTATGTGTATATATAATCTGGCCAAAAACATGACATTTGGGAAGTCAGAAAAGCATACTGATTTAAACAACAAATAAGTGGTTTAAAAAAAAAAAAAAAAACATTTCACAAATACAAAAACAGTAAGGTTAGAATAAAGGGGTCAGCTGTTTAAAGATGTGATACCTACTGCCCCCAGCCCCTCTTTCTCCTCACACACACCCTTTCTCCAACAGTAAATACTAGCAACATGAATAAAAAGGGAAGGGAATTTTCTATAACTGCCTAGATATTTCTTTATGTTGCTTTAGATGGATAAGCCACATTGTCTTCACAGGTTTATGTTTATTTATCTAGCATGTTTTGATAACCTATTATCAAGTACATTTTAATCTCTTAATTTACTATCTATCTATCTATCTATCTATCTATCTATCTATCTATCTATCTATCTATCTTGTTTTAACAAGGACAATAAGAACTAGATTGTCACTGACCTTGTTTGGTTTTCAAGTGATTCTTGAAGGTACAATTGGGAAATACTTATTTTTTTGTGGTTGTTGTTTTCACCATACCAATTAGAATCACAATGTTTGACATGTTAAAGATGGGAAATGCCCTGCTGGTCTGAAGACAGACGATTCCTTTATGCTAAACGGGGTTTTGTTCATTCAGTTGGGTTTAATCAGCCAACGGGGAGCTTGCAGAATTCCAAGAAACTAATAGTCACATAAGGTACTGTAATTAAAAAAGGAAATGTATTTCAGATTTGACTTCATCCTGCTTTAAATGATCCCGACGCAGTACCACCAATGTAGCTTGGTAACCAATTCCTTAAACTGTATGTGTATCGTTGTGCATTACACAAGCTCCTCATAACCTCCCTTAAACTGTACGTGTAGCATTGTGCATTATACAAGCTCACCTAAACCTCCCTTGGTTTCTACTCTACACTTGACTAAATAGCCAAGCATTCTGTTACTAAAAAAACATAAGAATATGGTCTCCTGTTTAAACCTGTATTTAGAACAAGCACAACAAGTTACTCAACTTCAAGTAATGCTGTGTACAATCTCAGGGAATGTGTGATATCTGCCAGTTACACATTTGTAGGTAAATGAAGAAATCAACACCCTTTCAAAGAGGTAGCGGGGTTCCGAAAAATATACTGTTCCACGTTTTGCTACAACTGTTTAAATGACGTACCTGTAATTTTTTTTTCATTGTTAACATATTGACAACTTTTTACACTTAGAACTTTAAAGTGTGTTTCAAAACTTGGGTCTTCCAGTCCTGGGTTTGTTAATTACAGATGATGTTTCTCTGTAGTTGTTGATTATGCTTCGGATACCACGCCTTGAAAATCAAGTGATGCGAGCTATTTCACTCCATGTTTTTCCTTCTTCATGCAAATCAAGGTTGTTATAAAAGTAGAAAATACTAGTGGAGGCTGTGAGTAACTTGTTGGTGCTCGTAATGCATCAGAGTAGAAAAATGCAACCTGTCTAAGACTTTTGCACAGCAGTGTATAATTATATATATATATATATATATATATATATATATATATATATATATATATATATATATATATATATATATATATATATATAAACGTATATACAGTGCCGTGAAAAAGTATTTGCCCCCTGTCTGATTCTCTGCATTTTTGCACATTTTTCACATTGTATTTGGTCAGATTTTTTTGTGGGTTGGAGTAGTATATAGAGGGAGTCTGAGAGAAAAAAATGACACCAGTTTGGTGCTTCTTTCATTTATGTGGTGTGCAAGGTAATCAAACATGCAATCTTCTGGTGTGAAAAAGTTATTGCTCCCCCAAGTTAACTCAACCCAATTAAAGGTATAATTAGGGTCAACTGTTTAAGTACTTTGGTTAACAACCAGGCCTGATTTGGGCCAGCCCTGCCCAATATAAATCTGACTAACTTTGGCCCTTACCGTCATAGTGAAGTTGTCAGCACTCAGGTTCTAGAGGCACATCATGCCACGAACAAAAAATTCCTGAAGACCTCTGGAAAAAAGTTGTTGATGCCTATCAGTCTGGAAAGGGTTACAAAGCCATTTCTAAGGCTCTGGGGCTCCACCGAACCACAGTCAGAGCCATATTGTCCAAATGGAGAAAGTTTGGGACAGTAGTTAATCTTCCCAGGAGTGGCCGTCCTGCCAAAATCTCTCCAAGAGCAAGGTGTAAAATTGTCCAGGAAGTCACAAAGAACCCTAGAACAACATCCAGGGATCTGCAGGCCTCTCTTGCCTTGGCTAAGGTCAGTGTTCATGACTCCACCATCAGAAAGACACTGGGCAAAAATGGGATTCATGGCAGAGTAGCAAGGCGGAAACCATTGCTCACTAAGAAGAACATGAATGCTCGTCTCAAGTTTGCCAAAAAGCACCTGGATGATCCTCAAGAGTTCTGGAACAATGTTATATGGACAGATGAGTCAAAAGTGGAACTTTTTGGCTGACATGAGCCCCAATATGTCTGGCGAAAACCAAACACTGTATTCCACAGTAAGAATCAGCATGGTGGTGGTTGTGTCATGGTTTGGGGATGCCTTGCTGCATCAGGACCTGGACGTCTTGCCATCATTGAAGGAACCATGAATTCTGCTCTGTATCAGAGAATTCTACAGGAGAATGTCAGACCATCCATCCGTGAGCTGAAGCTGAAGCGCAGCTGGGTCATGCAGCAAGACAATGATCCGAAACACACAAGCAAGGTACAAGGTTGTCCTGGAAGAAAACTTGCTTCCTTCTGCTCTGACAATGTTCCCCAACTCTGAGGATTTTTTTTCCAGCAGGACAATGCTCCATGCCACACAGCCAGGTCAATCAAGGTGTGGATGGAGGACCACCAGATCAAGACCCTGTCATGGCCAGCCCAATCTCCAGACCTGAACCCCATTGAAAACCTCTGGAATGTGATCAAGAGGAAGATGGATGGTCACAAGCCATCAAACAAAGCTCAGCTGCTTGAATTTTTGCGCCAGGAGTGGCATAGTCACCCAACATCAATGTGAAAGACTGGTGGAGAGCATGCCAAGACGCATGAAAGTTGTGCTTGAAAATCAGGGTTATTCCACCAAATATTGATTTCTGAACTCTTCCTAAGTTAAAACATTAGTATTGTGTTGTTTAAAAATGATTATGAACTTATTTTCTTTGCATTATTCGAGGTCTGACAACACTGCATCTTTTTTGTTATTTTGACCAGTTGTCATTTTCTGCAAATAAATGCTCTAAATGACAATATTTTTATTTGGAATTTGGGAGAAATGTTGTCAGTAGTTTATAGAATAAAACAAAAATGTTCATTTTACCCAAACACATACCTATAAATAGTAAAACCAGAGAAACTGATAATTTTGCAGTGGTCTCTTAATTTTTTCCAGAGCTGTATAATAATAATAATAATAATAATAATTATATATATTATATAAATTTACATTTGCATACAGCAATCCTTAACACACAGTATGTTATGTCCCAAACGTATGCTATGCTTAGATTAGAACTCTTCATCACTGTTGTATGGAACATTATGATTTATCTGTCATTTAATTAATTTATTGATTTTATTTAATTAATGTATTTTTATTACATTTAGTGTGTGTGCATTGACACAGTTGGTAATATTTTAAAAGCTGCTGTTGTGTAATATTCTGCATCCCGTCAAGTTCTGCATCCCGTGCTCATTGTACGATATGCAATCAGGTGGTCTGGTGATTCCTCTTCCACACTTTCGCCACGGTTTGTTTTGTTGGAATCCCGAAGTTACTACTTTTTTTCTAATGTTAAGGTTAGGTGAAGGGTGAGGGTTAGTCTGAATTTGTAATGTTACGGTTAGGTGAAGGGTGAGGGTTAGTCTGAATTTGTAATGTTAAGGTTAGGTGAAGGGTGAGGGTTTGTCTGTATTTGTAATGTTACGGTTAGGTGAAGGGTGAGGGTTTGTCTGTATTTGTAATGTTACGGTTAGGTGAAGGGTGAGGGTTTGTCTGTATTTGTAATGTTAAGGTTAGGTGAAGGGTGAGGGGTTGTCTGTATTTGTAATGTTAAGGTTAGGTGAAGGGTGAGGGGTTGTCTGTATTTGTAATGTTAAGGTTAGGTGAAGGGTGAGGGGTTGTCTGTATTTGTAATGTTAAGGTTAGGTGAAGGGTGAGGGTTTGTCTGTATTTGTAATGTTACGGTTAGGTGAAGGGTGAGGGTTTGTCTGTATTTGTAATGTTAAGGTTAGGTGAAGGGTGAGGGTTTGTCTGTATTTGTAATGTTACGGTTAGGTGAAGGGTGGGGGTTTGTCTGTATTTGTCATGTTACGGTTAGGTGAAGGGTGAGGGTTTGTCTGTATTTGTAATGTTAAGGTTAGGTGAAGGGTGAGGGTTTGTCTGTATTTGTAATGTTAAGGTTAGGTGAAGGATGAGGTTTAGTCTATATTTGCATTATTAAGGTACAGTGTTTTTAACTAATCAAAAACCACTTGATTGCATATCGTACAATGAGCAGGGGATGCAGAATGTTACACAACAGGCTCCCCTGCTGTAGATTCAGTGGGACTAAATGGTGGGACTAAAGCATTGGCGAGATTACCGGGGGGGAATTAATCCTTATCGTCAGACCCCCGGGGCCCTGATGAAGGGGGAACATTTTTTTTTTTCTTTTTTCATATATATATATATATATATAAAATATTTCAAAACCACTAGCCTTGCACAATACCCTTTGCGTTCCCACCACCACATTAAAAAGAGTCCCGTACTGCACACCGAGCCGATGTGCTTCTGTTGTGTAATGATTGTGTATCCAGGCGCTGTCAAACACTTCCTTTCACACAATGATTTAAACTTTCGCATTTCATATTTTACCATGGGGGATGGGGAAGGGGATTGGGGGGGTGGAGGTCAGCGGGACATACCAATCTTTCCCCGGGGCACATGACTACTCTCCGCGGCCCTGCTTATCGTAAGTTTATTCACTTTTCATCAGCGGTTCCCAGGTTGCACAGGTATCCAGGTGGGTCTCTGAACAGGGTATCGTTAACACATACATGTGTGCATCAATGCGGGGTTCCGAAAAGTATTGCGTTACACGTCCCCACGTGTTGTTACACCTATTTAAATAAATACCTGTCGTTTTTCTTTTTATTGTTAACATCCTGACAACATTTTACACTTATAACTTTGTAGGAACATAACAGGTTAATAGAATTCGGCCCGTTAGGTTTTATTCTGTGTGTTTTAAACAAGTTTTTAATTGTACTGAAACTGCAAAATGGTTATAAGAGGAAAAATAAATAAATAAATAAAACATATAACTCGATAAGTTGACTCCCTAGCATTGCCAAGTGCGGCTATGTGAGCAATGAAAGATATTGTAAGTGTGGCAATCTTCAAGAGCAACGAAGAAGCTCTTTGTTTAGAGAGTTTATGCAGGCAGTCGGGGGGGAAGAAGGTCGCTGCTATCAACATCTAGGACAAAGCAAAGTCAGAAAAAGGGAGCTTGCTTTTAATAACTGAACTGCAAGCTGTGAATAACATCTAAAAAACACCCAATAATAAACTCGGAGACTCAAAGGTTGTTTAAAGGATATTACCATACAAATAACATCACTACCTGGGATCGTCGTTAAAGAAGAGGACATCTAATGATTGAAAGACTCAATTAATGGACTGAAGGGAATGGTCAATTTTACTGGAAGAATTTACGTTTTGTTAAATGAAGACTGAAAGGGGAGACCGCTCTACAAGATGTCCCTGATGCTCAACACTGCATCAACTCTGCGAAACAAACCTGCGTATTCTCAATTAAACCAAAGAATAGAAAGGGTTACAGAAACTATACTTGGAATTAAAATGAATATTCGCAGGAAAGTGGATAGTGGTGTAACGTCAAGGATGTGTTATATTTGTTTTCTTACAAAAAAAGTCTAGTTTTATTCTTCCATGAAAGTGAATTACAGCTAACAGCTAGCTAGAATAATTGCAAGGGGTGCTGAATCTTACTGAATCCACACTACTGGGCTGGCCCAGGGCCGCCGCATATTTAGGTCTGCAACCCCGTTCACATTTGCGGTTTAAGACGCCTTTGCGAGTTCACAGAGTGCTAAATTAATTAAAACGATTACACATAACATGAATTATGTTAATTGGGTATCGAATCACCCAATCTCCCTAAAACGTTAAAGTCTGTTTCAAAGCTATTTTCAAAATGTCCACTCTAGTGCACTGGGTTTTTAGATCTGTCCCTAAATCACTACAGGAAGAGCGATAAAAATAAATAAATAAATAAATAAATAAATAAATAAATAAACAAACAAACAAACAAACAAACAAACAAACAAACAAACATAACAAATAGTGCTCTGGCTTTTCTACCCCTGTGTTTTCTGGTTTTCACTCCAACTGTACTTTCAATTACTGAACTAAACCCTTAATTTTTAGGAGCTGAGAACAATGAATTAAGCTAATTACGAGTTCAATTAAGGGCTTAGTTAAGTAATTGAGAGCTCAGTTGGAATGAAACCCTGCAGACACAGGGGGTCCCCGAGGACAGATGCAGGCAATAATCCTTGCACTATAAGTGCATAGAGCGGGCATTTTGAAAAGAGTTTGAAACAGACTTTAGTTATACAGTACTGTAAAAAGTTGCCAGGATGTTTACAATGAAAAGAAAAATTACAGGTACGTTATTTAAACAGTTAGGCCTATAGCAACACGTGGGGACGTGTAACACTATTTTATGGAGCGATCACTAGATTTGCATTTATTTATCTATATGTGTATGTATTTATTTATGTATTTATTTATTTAGATAAATAATTCGTTTAACAATTCCTCACTCCCCATTTGCAACCACAAATACGAAGTGTCCTATTATTATTAGGAAGCCTATCAGAAACATCATCAATAAAATCTTGCTATTTTAACTGCGGCAATTTGGTTAATATTCGTCGTGGTGGTAAAGTTAACAAAAATAAATTATTTACCCTTTGCAAAACAACTGCCCCTAATAGTCGAGAAGCTGATGTTATTACCTGTCTCCGTGTGGACATCATTGAAAATAATGCTAGGTAATGTGTCCCGCTGTCAAATAATACTGACTGTGCAAAGCACAGACTAAATGAAGACATGTCAGATGTAGGTTTGCAGCTGAATGATGGGCATTGCTATCCAAAATGATTCTGCACAACACATATGCTTTTTTATAAGTGCTGCAGGCCTATTGCGTTAATGTTAATACTCTTGCATTTGATTGATTTCAGTGATCATGTTGCATTCGTGTGGTTGAACTTTGACGTTTGACAGTCGTATCAGTGTATGTCTGCATCAGTTTTACAACAGCAGTAAAACAGTTTTTGTAATCATAGACGTATTATAATTGCACTTTTATTAGAGATTCGTTTGTTTTCTACGTTCGCTACCAGGACACCCGCATCACTTTTACCACCAAAGTGATATAAGGATTGTTTCAAAATACAGCAGTTTATATGAAGCTACTTTATAGTGAGAATTGTGTTGTAATTAATGCTAGTAGACCAATCACTGTAGATACATCATTACAGTATTGGTGGCATTCGGTGCAGAGGAAGCATTTACAGGCTTTTCAAATTGGAAAAAGTCAACTGAAGGATAAGCGTGATCACCAAAAAAGCAATTCGCATGCTTTTATTGGTGATCATTTTGGTAATAAAGTGCAAAACTGATTTTATTTATTAATTTAAGTAAAATATTGATATGTATGTAAAGGAGGACAGTTGTATGTGTTGCTGGCATCCACTTTATTTTTGTATGATGATTTCTGTGTCGCTGCGCTCTTGGTTATCTACGCGGTCACCTCCGATTCTCTTTAAAGTAGTTTGCCAGTAGCTTTTTTCTTTTTTTAAAAAAAAAAAGCTATTTTGACACTTTTTTTTTAATTATGGTAGTCTGTCAGCGATGACATTATTAAGCTTGCCAGCTGATTGCATTTGTAAATAAATTAATGTCGACACTGACTGTAGTCTTCCAGCTATTTATTTACAATACATTTCTTAGCATTAGACATAATGTCATAAATAAAAGATTTCGTTTTTCTGTAGTTTCTCTGGCTTGATTTCGAAGTGACACATAAATACTTTTGATTAAATTCGACCTATTTAGGTACTAAAGCACGCGTTGCCAAAATATAAGCACCTTCTGAGGAGTGTGGTTCATAAACACAGCGGGTTATAATTTCTGTTCTTTGTTTTTTTTTTATTGTTTATGTCTTACAAATTGAACATTGAATGCATTACATAAAAAGTTGTGGATACTTGCGTAATTGAATAAACCAATGATGATTTAAAACATTTTCTAACTTACACATAGGTCTAGGCCTAATATTTCATACTCAGACTACTACGACTACGACTACTAATAATAAATGGCGTTACCAGCAGTGGTTGGTGCTGTTTTTAAGCTGCAAATGTTGGTTTAAGAGACGAATGGTTGCCCTGGTTCAAGAAAAAAAGAAAAAAAAACTGTGTATCCCTTTGCTTGGTGACTATTAATTTTGTTTCGATTTAATTTGTGTTTAACTATCATATTGGACTTCTTTTTTTGCTGGTAATTATATTACTTTTGATATTTTGCGAGTAATATTATAACAGCAATGAACGGTGTGGTTTTCAGACAGGCGTTACATTATTCGTTATGTATTTATTTAACAAGTGCTGTCATTTTTTATACATAGCCTATGCTTTATAAATACACTAGACCCAAAATTCAATATATATAAATATGCTATCTGATTTCTTTATTTTAACCATTTTCGAAATCGTTGTTGTGTGTGATTCTTTTAGCTCTGCCTGCCTAGACACATTTTATTGTCAGATGTGTTTACCCTGGAGTGATTTAGGAGGAGCTGTGAAATGCCGGTGATCGACATGAGTCAGCGAAACTAAGGTGTCAGAGGTCAAGTAGCTGGAGGTAATTCTTGGTGCATTGAGTTCAGAGTTCCAGGAGACGCGGAATGCATGCAATTAAGTAAGCCACGTATCATAATGGGAGTGAATGACCCACCGCCCCCCCAAAAAAATGGAATTTGTGAAAACGAGACGCCCATATTTCAACAAGTTCACCTGGTAGCCCTCCCCTAACCCACTTAATTTATGTAATAGGAGTATTTGCATAGTTTTACGTTTACCCGCATCGAGTCCCCGAGTGCAAAGGTCATTGTCGTGAGCGGGAGCTGCACTGTGCACACGCCTAGTTTTATTGTTTTTAAAACGTTAATTCGGAGGGAAACGAAAACGGTAGTGGCAGTTTTTTTAAATGTATTTATTTATTACAAAAACACCAATGAATTCAAAATATTGTTTGTTTCTTTAATCATAGCATTTAAAGGTACAATCTATTTAATTGCAACTGCGTGGCATCATTATATAGTGTTACATTGTTTAACAGTTTGTATACATTTGCTATAATTGTGATTCTATTCGGCACTTTTCTGGTTAACTGCGTACGTGAAAGAAGTTAATAAATTAACTGCGAATTGTATCCCACGAAGAAATGGAAATACCTCAATAAGATATTCTGTTTTTAAGGGCGTTCCTGGAATGCTCCATACAGAAATGGGAACACACGCTTGTATTTGCATATTCCTTCATGATTGGACAGTTTCCAAGAACTGTGAACAGAGTTTACCAAAAAAGGGGTTCTGTGCGTCACTGTAATCTGAATGCTGCTTTGGTACAGATTCTGATTGGTTTACAAAAGTAGCTCACAATGAAGGGAGGGAATAAGCAAAACTATGGACACCCGGTCTTATTGGCTGAAGCCAGAACTTCCCGCCCGAGCTGTTGCATAATGCATCTGGTGACTGACAAACGCCCCCACCCCACCTCCTCTCAACTATTTACTGCATGTATTTATTTAAAAAAGGCTCAGCTTATTTAAAATATATTATGTGTAATGTAAGATGACCACGGCTAATTCATGTTTATCCTTTTACGTATAAAACATATGCCAGACTGCCCACATCAATTACAAATATTATAGACTTAGCTGGTTATTATTATTATTATTATTATTATTATTATTATTATTATTATTATTATTTGAAAGGAAATAAACAAAGTTAAGGTTAAACTAATAATTTCAATTAAACATTTTTACTCGGCCTCTTTAAAATAATAATAATAATATGTTTGCACTGGCGTTATTCTTATTTTTGTACACAATAAAATTGATAAAGCAGATTACATAAGTCAAGTAAAGCTAGTTATTTTAAGTAAGCAATTTGTCACACATTTAATTTTTGAAATGCTTATATTTTTTAGTTCACTATTTATTATTTTAGTCTAAACATACAACGTGTCACAGCATTTAGAGTTTTTGTTTTGTTTTGTTTTTTTTTAAACCCGATGACTGTACACTGTCTATATCCGGGGTCCTCGACACTTATGCGTTCTTGAATAAAATATGCAGATTTAAAATTAGGATTTTAATTGTTAAAAATAAATGACAATAAACTTACATTTCGACATATTTTACACATGACAGATATAGCCTATTCATTTTCCAGCCGTGTTAATAGGGTGAGACCTCTAAATGGCACGGATCATTTTTCTTTTTTTGCCTTCAGACAACACAGCCGTAGAACATAATGTCCTACACGGTTTTAAATGTCATTAAAAAAAAAAAAAAAGAAACCTGATTAATTGAGCGACACCTGCAGCCTTTTAAAAGTGTCTCGCATCAAAGAGTGTCTTTACAGTAAAGGAAATGGCCACGGCTTTGATACTGTACACCACTGACATGGTACATTATAGATGCTGTAAATTAGACAGGTAAGCCTAACATACCAAAATTTGTCATACTTAACATGTATAACCACGTTTTTTTGTTATAAAAAAAATCAATTGATTTTAAATACACACCAATAATAATAATAATAATAATAATAATAATAATAATAATAATAATAATAAATTATTATAGGCTATTTCCAGTTAAACAAGTAACGTCATGCATATAAATATATAATATTATATATTTTTTAAAAACGTCTTTCTTTCTTTTGAACATGCGGGCATTAAAGGACAAAATGTTAACCTAATGTGCCATAGGTGAAATTTTATTTAAAACAAATTAATAACAAATAAAAGCAGACCTCAAACTGAAATTGTTAAAGAAACGCCAATATTTAGAATTTGGCTGTGAATTCTAGCACGTTGGGTTAAAATTGACAGTCTGACTTTATCACTAATCATTTGAATCGCTTTGATGCCAAAACATAATTCGTTTCGGTTGTTCGACTGTATGGGTTTTAAACATTAGTAGGTAGTCTACTTTTCGGTGGGACGGCTATCTAATATTTTACCAATCTTTCCACCAGCTTTTGGAGATGTATTAGAATGACGCCCTGTAACAGGAGCGTATTGATTTATACAGTATGCTACATATATTCCTGCATTGGTGTTCGACACATTTACTGTAATCAGGTAGGCTATTGCGTTTTTAGTTAAAGCTAGCTTTGAATCCTGTATTTCCCATATCAGATTAATATGTAGGCTGGCCATGCTATTTTTATTTTCCAGTTCTGGTAATAAATACAATATCACGTTTTATTATTTCTATATAAATATTTGCAAAAGTATGTTCAGATGAACAAACAGCTGAACTTTGGCTTTGACCATTGGTGAAAACACTCATTTAAATTACTTGATCTGGAATGTTTCCGGGAGGAGGGCACAAATCAGGTACTTGAGAACAATAGTTAGATAACACGTCTACTCGTAAAGTTGAAGAAAGTCATATTTTTGATTTGCTGAATCTGCTGCAGTGAATTCACTAATGTTTTTCGCTAGCAGTAGCAACGCGAAACTCGATCCAAGCCAGTAAGGTAAAGCCATCGAAACCGAACACCAAGTGCAGAAATAAAAACATTTATAACACAATGGACTTTATCTTTTTATGTAATGGAGAATCCTGATAAATACAATAACTCAGCGGTGAAAGTCAATGTGCAAACGACACGGTCAGGTTTAAAAAGCCCCATTTTGTACATTTCCAGCAGTTCTTTGAAATCCTTTTAACAAATAGTCCTTTACATGTTGATCTAAAGCCAGCAGCAAAACATTTAATAATCCACAAGAATATGCATAACGATGTAAAGACGGTTTTAAATCAAACTCTTGACATTCGGGACAGATTTATTGTTGTGAAGCTCTTAAATCATTATCCAGCCCAACCCACACAATCAGACAGTGATTGGACACCACCTTGTGACGTAGAAGACTGGAATGATTGACAGCAGTAAGTCCATTGAGCGAGCATGCGCGGGGTCTCGGGATCGGGAGTGGAGGCTTTTGGGACATTAGTTTAGCAAATGGTTCAAGGGAAGTAGTTTTCAGTTTACAGGGAGAGCGGGAGCAGTACAGATTGCTGGTGCTGAATGTAGAACGCGTAGATAGTGCAATATTTGTATGAGAGCTGCACAAAGCTGTAGTTTCATCATTTCATGGATTGTTTTAGGTGTTTCGCATTCTCTTTATCACTTTACCACCTGTTTTTATTAAAAAAAGGTGTTAAATATACCCTTTTTTACTTTCCAAACAAGTGGTAGTTTTTCTGTAGGGACTCTAATCCCCCCTCACTGAGAGCTGCTGTGCACGTTCCTGTTGTATTTGCAGCAGTAGGAGGTTATATGTGATTTAATCAAGCTGTTCTAGCGCGGGTATTTAAAAGGGTGTCTTTTATCTAACCAAATTATGTCGCTGATAACATTGTACAGTATACCAGTGATGCTGATATTTCCAACATAGACTTGTAATGTAGCACAATCCTAAATTGTGTTAATTCTATTGATAAACACCCATGTGTGATACCTTAAGACCGCCATGTGATGTTTTTAGTCAAAAAGTGTGACATATAACATAAAACATCATTTAACAGCTTTTCCTATTGGATGAATAAAACAATATACATCAACTTTCATCCTGCAATAGTTTACGGTACTTTCAACACAATTCAACTCTGTATAGAAGATATCATTCTGTTGAAGGTGTAGTACCCACCACAGTATTGTACCAGTTTGAGGCTGTGGCAAGAAGGCTCAATGTAAACAGTGTACTGCCAGCAAGGCCTGCCTTCTGAAAAGTAGAGGTAATATGAAAAAATGTGGTTGAAAGTCACCAATGAATAATATTAAGGTGTAAAATTATAAATCATGTTTAACTACCGAAAATAGGCATAAACAGTGCCCACCTAATCTATTATTAATTTCTTAGCAGATGCCCTTATCCGGGGATTGAACCTATGACCCTCCAGTCAAGAGCCCTAACCACTACTCCACACTGCTGCCCACCTAATACATACAATGCAAAAAATGACACATTTGTAAAAATAAAGTTGAATGGAATAATGTTATTGTTGACGGTTCAATTTGTAGCTTGGTGTGTTTGTGTGCAGGAAGGGCGGGTCATTGTGAATTTGATTAAGTGACCTGCCATGTATCACGCAGCACTTTTCACACTCAAACCCGTTCGTACGCCGCAGCTCTTTCTTCCACAGCGTCCAACAACCAAATGCTTCCCCAAGCTCTCCAGACGCCAAAAAGCCGTGATTGACAGACAGACTCTATCCAATCATAAACGACCGAAGACGTAAGGCAGTTTAATAGGGCTTCTAGAAAATGACGTAATTATTACTCTGACCAATCGTACTGCAATATGTAAATTACATTGAATACGTGTTTCTTGTCGTCTGTAATCACTCGTTGGCGCCCCGAAGTGGAGGAAAAGAAGTATAGGTCAAGACTACACTTATTCTAATCAGTGGTGAAAGACTTGTTTTTGATTGCCTGTTGTGGTTTGCAGGTATCAGTCATTTAAACATGGGATTATGCTTATATTCTATTCGGTTAAATAATGTATTGGTTGTTTAACTTCATAGGCCTACTGAAATATGTTTATATAATTAAAAAAGTGCACGTACTGCAGTTCACAACAAGATATACTGCAGCACTGTACTATATTGAGTTCATTTAGAAGTTGCTGTGTGTAAAATACGGAAATTGTGTGTGTGTGTGTGCAGCATGGTATTTCTGTAAGCCGAAAATCATTATGTAAAGAAACAATGACAAATAAACAGAGATGCATATGAATTACTGGATTTTTTTTTTTTTTTTTTTTTTTTTTTTAGACTTTCTATGCATACTTCGCAAGGGAAACATAACGACAAATGAGCAAAAATTTACTCATCACCTACAGGAATACTACTGACAATTTATTTCTTTTATATTAAGTATTCCACCTGGGGGCGCTGCATACCAGTTTTCAAAGACGTTGCCCACTGGAATAAGCAACACGACGCGTTTTACAGACACAATGCAGCTCAACGAGAGAAGACATACATTTGTCTATGGTATTTTGTCTATGGTATTTTTGACATTACTATATTACTGTATTGTCTGGATATTATTAAAATTCTGTTCTGAGAAATTTTAAACCATTTTCTGAAGACTGTTTTGTCCAGAAATGTATGTCTGAGAGAAACATTTGACATTAGGTTGGTACCAGATACAATCTGTAATATATTCATATAGAATGAACTGATATTTGGTTTGATAGTCTTCTTAGTTTGATGGTAATCACCACTTGTTACAAACAAACAAAAGTGCAATGGTGCCACGTTTTAGTGCAAAAACAGGCATGCTTTCTGAACAGAAGAGTAAGAAACAAAGACTTTATCTGTGTATAAAGGCAGCACTTCATTGTTTATCTTTGTGATCTATAAATATTTACCTGTTTTAATTTCACAGTGCATCAGGATAATATATGTGTTATCTTCAGTAGGCTTTCTCCCATTATCTGGAAGTAAGATCTGGACCCCAGTGGAAAAGAGGAACTCTGTTGAGTAACTGTTGTACTTCTCATAGACCATTTTGTACGCTTTTTTCCCACCATTTATCATTTTCACAGGCTTAATGACATAAATCTCATGAAATGTTGGCAATGCATCTACCACGAAAGATGCAATCTTTCAGGATTTGGGCAGCATGCCCAGATTACATGACAGTCCTGTGGGAGAAACGTTCATGATATTTTACTGTAAAAGACAGCCCTCTGGATTGTTTCAGGGCAGCAATTTAAGAGGATCATGGGTGTACGCAATAAACGATCAAAGCAAAGATTAGATAAGTGCCTATGAAATTGGTACAATTACCAATGTATTTCCGTTGGTGCACAGAGGTGACTGATTAAACATAAAGCAGTCCATATTTCATTTTATAGCTTCTCTATAACTTGTCCAAACTATTGACAATAATTGCTATTTTACCTTGCAAAATAGCTGCAGAAGGATGGCATAAACTTCCCTGCAGTCCTCATGTGTTTAAATAATCGCTCAACAGAAAAGCATTCCTGTTGTAAAACACGCATGTGATTGGCTCCCGTCAATCCCATTCACATTTGAAAAAAGAATAAACACCTTTTGTCGTTGTATTTAATTGTCATTACATTTTGTAAGTTGTTTCCCTAACATTTGGTCTTGAATGAGCACAACAGACCTGTAAATTCTGCTGGATTTCAAGAGCCCCCGTGCATAAATTCAATGCTTCAAACCCCACTGAGAAGCATTTTCAGGGACACTGTAATACTGTAATAATGTAATAATGGTATATTCATCAGCAGGCTGTTAAAGCAGTTTTCCAAAAGGAGAAAACTTTTTGAGCCACATATGAGGTGACTGGTTTGTGGTTTTGAATGTTACTCCAGAGATGAAATGCTGAGGATGGAAAAGGTTTGCTCGTCCAGAGTTTGACTTTCCTTTAGCTTGTAGGCTTTGGCCTTCTCTCAAATTCTCCCCCATTCCTTTGGTTTTAAAAGTAGCTGCACGGTCCCAGGCTAGCAGTATGGGTCAGTTCTCAAAGGTGTTGACAGAATATTTTTCAGCTGTACCAAAGGCCATGGATTTTATGTCAGACTTCAAGATACACAGCTTGATAAACATGTCTGCCTCCAGCAATTTGCAGCATTCTTTATGGAAAAGAAAACAAAAATGGTTATATAAACACAGAAAATAGCATGGACTAGTGGGGTTTAAAGGTGTGACTGTGCACTGAACTTCAGGAGTTATTTCACTCTGTGCTGACTTTTGTTTTCATAATTTTTTTTTTTTTAAACATGTGCTTTTAATGTAGATAGTGCTTGTTTCTATTCCTTTCATTTTAAACATACATGCCTTACTTTATTGATTCATGAATTCCAATAGAATTATAATTGGATTTTTAAATTTACTGAAACACTTTTAGAATGTGTAGCTCTCTGGTCATGCAAAACAAAGCATATCTTACACAGAGAATAAAACAGACAGATTATACTCTGATAAATCATATATCGTACCTGTGCAGGCTTTTTAATGTTTAATGTTTTTAGGTGCTGTTCTGTAATTCAAGCAGGTAGATGATAATAAATTATGTTTAATAAACTACACGCAAAGAACATATATGGGGTTTTTTTTTTTGGGTTGTTTATTTTTCTATTTGACAGTCAGATTTGTTTCATTCTAATGATTTGTTCACTCGTTTTAAGAAAACAAACCTAACAATACTCAGAACAGCTTCTCTCCTGTGTGCCACCCTGCTTGTCTCAGAGGATGATTGAACAGATAATGACACCTATGAGTGCCATTCAGTGCCTTCCCATGGTTTCACAATCCCCCCCAAATCCCTCCAGAGCTGATTAAAATGGTTCCTTTTTGAGGTTTACTATTGGTTTCCATAGAAGATTAATGTGGTGTTGATCTTATCTGCAGTGACCCCACATTGATCATATTATCGCAGGCAGATATGTGTGCTTCTGAAGTGCCGTCTCTGTTTTAATCAAGACTGGTTCACCTGCGTTACCTGCTGATTGCATTTTTTGCGCGTTTTTCCTGTGGTGTGCTATTAAATCTTATGCTGTGGCTAATGCGTGTAATATTGACAGAACGCTCCTTAGATACGTGACACAATATTAATACATTATTGACTAACCAGTAGGAAAAGGGTACATGTGTAATATGTTCTCACCCCACTGGTATTAATATTCATTTTTTTACACTTATTGGGTACACAGCAAAAGTAAACCACACTGTGCATGTGTACATTTACTTATATCTATTACAGCACATAACATGAGGAGCCCAGTGATGAGCTCCATTATATGAAAATCTGTTTGAATTTGGGCTTTTTATCCAGGTGGTAGCATACTGTTTCTTCATATATTTAATGTTATTCTAGTTACAGCTGCAACAGTAAGAGAGACAAATGTTGTGACACGTGTGCTGGTCCAGGTGTTTATAAAAACTGCAATTTGCAAGCCAATTTTATTAAACAAATTATTTAAATAAATGTTAAAATGTATTAGCAGACTGATCCAAGGCTTGGAAACATTAAAAGTGTTTAAAATCAATACAATAACTGTAGCACTTCACATCTCTGTGTTGTCAGCCAATGCATTTCCGTACAATATTAAAAATAAATAAAATAAAACACTTGTTTTGGTTTTAAAACGTATGTGCCCAATTCCACAGCCATACTTGCAGTGTATCTTCTCCTAAATAAATGATAAAAGAGCATTGTTTTATGTACATTAACTTAATAAAGGTGACTGTGAACTTGAAATGTATGTTCTGGTTTTCCGTGTTAATTTTGAAAACAATAAAATTTAATACATATTTTCAAAACTACCCTTTATACTTACTTAACACACTTTACCATATTGGGAAAATCACACCCTATTTTTTTTTTTTAAACGAAAGATAACTTTTAATGTGCTTTCAGTTTTATTAAAGCAGATACTTTGTCAAAAACGAGATTGTATTTAATAAATGATGGTGATTTATATACAGGGCTCTTCACAGTTGCTGTGTTATCCTAGCAGTGACAATATGTACTACAAATGAACTACATGAAGTGCCTAAAAAAACAAAGGTCGCCTGCAACAGTGCTATGTAAATACTGTAAAATTGCTCTGAGATCTCCCAGCATAATAACAGCTATTTCTCAGGGAGGAGATTGCTTACTGGATCCTGTAAACAATCCTGGTAGTCTGTGTGCTGATTTTCAGTGATTTGCAGTCTGAAAAAGAACCACAGAGCAATGAAACAATAACTGTGTTTTAAAGGTTCTGCTGACGACCTCACCGCCTGCCTCTGACCCCCTGTCCAGGGCTCATTGTGAATCATAATGGTTCCTGCCATTCGGACAGTGGTAATTAATGGGATAAGTGTAGGCCAGTGGCTTTTGAGAGGCCTTGTCTGTGTCAGCTTCAGCTTAAACCACTGGAGCACTCACTTCCTGACTCAATAGTGATCCTGCTACAGACCTGCTTTGATCATTGGGGCCCATGTGAGGGTGCCCCCCACACAGACAGCTGATTTTGTTTGACAAGCCCAAATGTGACCGCTATTTAAAAAGAAACTGCACATTAATTAAAATAGACTGTTTTGTTTCAACCTTATTTAAAACAACAATAAAATGCTATTGTGTTTTCTAATATTACCACTACACCATTTTGTATTTATTTATTTGTCATGATCAGTTATGTATTCATTGGTAGAGAAATAGGTTTCTTATTTATTCCAGTGAAACCTTGTATTTTATTCAGATAAAGTGTAAAAGTCATACAGTAGTGTATCAGCCCCGGGGTTGATTATTAAACATTGATAGGTGAGACCTCCATACTGGTGTTGCTGTTGTACACAGCTTGCAATTGTCACTGTATTTATATTACACGTGCCTTTAGCCCAGTCCTTATTCAGTCACTGGTGAATATTTGACTATTAAAAAAGGTTGCTTTTTCCTATCAAAGGGGAACTTCATGCTGATGGTCTGACCTCATTAAATTATATAAACACGTTCTATATTAAGCAGAGTTTTAGGTTAAAAATGTATTCTCTGTGCTTTAATAGTCTGCTCTGAAAGTACTCTTTTTATGGAAGGGTTTCCACATCGTGCCAATTTAAACCTGGCTGTTATTGGGTTTCACTTAGGCATGTTACGGTCGTGTTAATCCTGTTATTTTAAAAAAAAAATCAGCATTTAGCCAGTGTTTTTTTTTTTTTTTTTTTCTAAAGAACTCCTATGTTTAACAACCTGCATTTATTTCTGTTTCACAGTTTACAATTTCCAAGAGGACGTGTTTAATTTTGCCAGTTAAAGGGCAGTAGTAGAAGCACGGCCAAATTATTTATTAATAATAAAATGCTACATGCCCATCTGGTTTGTTCGAATAGTAAACCTTCTTGGCTTGTAGGGGAAGAAAATATAATATATTTTTGGAGTATAAAAAAATAAAATATAATAAAGACATGCGTTTAATACATGCATCCATACTTTTAATGTATAATACTTCTAGAATTTGAGCTTTAGCTTCGTTAAAGTGTACAAACACTAGCACTTCAGTACATGGTATTTAATAAGGAGAAAATAGAGATACAGAATCATTACATTTCAAATGTAATTTCAAATGTAATTTTGTAATGATTACAGAGTTAGATATAATATTCCCAAATTATTTTAGTTTGTTATTTCAAAATTAAAATAACAATTATACATACATTTTAATTTATTTATTGGTGTGTTGAAAAGGTTTTTGCCAAATTCAACCAATACAAACAAGTTACCAGCCATGCTTGAGTCGAAGAGAACAGATATGCTTGAGTTACAAAACAGTAGCTTTCTGTTAGTTTTCCAAACTTTTGCTCTTAATAGCAGCTCTGCTCTTATGTAGTTACTTTTTAGCAGCTACAGTAAAATCAAAAACTGTACTTAATAATATATTCATATTTAAAAAAGGTAAAGCCTAAATGCTGGCTCATTAGCCTACCAGTGCCATCAAATTGCAAACATGGAAACTGGTTTCTCATTTCATTGTAATTGGCTACTGATTTTAGTGCTGTAGAAACCATGATTTACAGATGTGAAAGGCAGCATTTCATTGAGATTTTATGCAGACTAGCATGCAAGCTCATTTTCTTTCAATTTAAAACACATTTAATGGACTGTTGCAATTTGCTTCCTTTTTTTGTCATTGTGTGGCTTGAATTTCACAGCCCAGATTAGAGCTTTAAAAAAAAAAAATTGGAATGAAGAAGCCAACCTACAAATGTTGTACTTTTTTTTTTAAAGGTAGCAAAATAGAAATTAGAATTGACCCTGTATTGAGTTTTGATTGCTTTAAATTAAAATTCCTTTCAATCACTGTATAGCAATATTCGTCCTTAAGAAACTGTTTTGTGATCCTTGGTCACAGTACGTCAATCAGGATCAAAGTATTATTTACACCGTGCGTGTTGCTTGAAGTCTGTTCAGACCTAACCCGATGTACATAAGCAAATACACACGGCACTCTACATAGATCAGATTCTTCAAGGACGACTAGCCTTTATATATCAGCACATCAATGTCACAAGCAGTGAAAGACTGGAAATGATATGTGTTGTGAGATGTGACAAAGTTATTTCTGATTAAATGCAACACTGAGTTGTTTAATCATTCTAGATTTATAATGTCATCAAATCTGGCAGTGTGGCTCTGAGGTTTCAATATTTTTTTTTTTTTTTAAACATACTGAATATGGGCACATTAACTCACTGGCAAGCTACATTTGGGTTACACACTACAACACACATAAATCCCAAACCTATCCCGTCCTGTGGAACTTTTCCCTCAGCAGTCAATGTGTGCATTGCGCAGATTTGACCTGGACCAGGAAAAGGGACCCAGAAGTTTGTCCTGTGTTTCTGTAATGCACAAGGCTGTATATATAATTTCATTGTCTTATATATATATAAGGCATGCTTAATAAGGGAAAGTGCATTTGAAAACAAACAGGCTTTTGATGACATATTAACTAGACTTGCTTATTTCTATTTAAATCTATAAATGTGTTTGTGAAGTCATTTACTACATAGTTAATGATGTAATGATCTACTCTTCCTTTCTATTTAAACCTTCAGGCATCATGGTATTGGGTATATTTATTAATGTACTTACCGGTATCTTATTTTTCTGTATTGTACATTATCTAATTGTATTTCTTCTAAAACTATACATTGTAGGTAATTCATGTCATGTTTATTTATTGTAAAGTGTTGAATTATTGGTTCATTTACTTTCTTTCTTATGTTTGATAGGTGATTCTGTATTTTCTATAACGGTGTCCCTGACTCCTAGGTTTTTTCTTTTTAATTTTAAATTTTTAGCAAAATAAACCATAAACAAGGTTGCTATTTTGACATGATGGGTTTCTTATGACTGAATATCTGTTTTCTCTGTTTGCGATTTCACTATATATGGTAAGTTTTGGTACATTTTTGGTACATTTTCCACTGAATAATATATATGGTCTGATTCAGTGACACACACCTATCGATGAGATAGTAATTCAAATTGTATTTGCAGCTGTTGTACAAATAACATTTCATCTCAGCCTTTTAGATTTTACACAAACATTTCAGTTACACAATTAAACATACAAAAAGTTACACCACATATTACATTTCAATTTCATAAGGGTAAAATATTAGCTGAAAGCAGGGGAATGGTTAAAGACACATGTTGCTAATTTCCATGGTTAGCTGATAGCCACACACTTGCCTTTGGTGAAGCCAAACCTCATGCCTCTATGAAAATGATCACCTTCATTCCCTTTCCAGATGTGGTTTGCTTGTGATCTTGTATTATATTCAGCACATCATGCTTTTTTACTGGTAACGGGCATGAGTAAGAGTAAACGACATAGCGAGAGAGGTGTCGTATGTGTTGTGTTGTGATATGTGATACGAACAGAGGAAAACTCTTTTTTTATAACTCAACAACACCATACATCACAGTGAAACTTATTCTAAATGTAAAAAAAAAGTTAGTGAAAAAATAAATCTGTAACCATGTTGCCTCATAGAGGAGGTTTATATACTCTAGGATGTTTTCTTGCGAATTGGTATCATTACAAATTGTGAAAACATATATTTATATATACAGACGTGCTCAAATTTGTTGGTACCCTTACAGCTCATTGAAATAATGCTTCATTCCTCCTGAAAAGTGATGAAATTAAAAGGTATTTTATCATGTATACTTGCATGCCTTTGGTATGTCATAGAATAAAGCAAAGAAGCTGTGAAAAGAGATGAATTATTGCTTATTCTACAAAGATATTCTAAAATGGCCTGGACACATTTGTTGGTACCCCTTAGAAAAGATAATAAATAATTGGATTATAGTGATATTTCAAACTAATTAGTTTCTTTAATTAGTATCACACATGTCTCCAATCTTGTAATCAGTCATTCAGCCTATTTAAATGGAGAAAAGTAGTCACTGTGCTGTTTGGTAACATTGTGTGCACCACACTGAACATGGACCAGAGAAAGCAAAGGAGAGAGTTGTCTGAGGAGATCAGAAAGAAAATAATAGACAAGCATGGTAAAGGTAAAGGCTACAAGACCATCTCCAAGCAGCTTGGTGTTCCTGTGACAACAGTTGCAAATATTATTAAGAAGTTTAAGGTCCATGGAACTGTAGCCAACCTCCCTGGGCGCGGCCGCAAGAGGAAAATCGACCCCAGATTGAACAGAAGGATAGTGCAAATGGTAGAAAAAGAACCAAGGATAACTGCCAAAGAGATACAAGCTGAACTCCAAGGTGAAGGTACGTCAGTTTCTGATCGCACCATCTGTCGCTTTTTGAGCGAAAGTGGGCTCCATAGAAGAAGACCCAGGAGGACTCCACTTTTGACAGAAAAACATAAAAAGCCAGACTGGAATTTGCTAAAATGCATATTAACAAGCCACAATCCTTCTGGGAGAATGTCCTTTGGACAGATGAGTAAAAAATTGTGCTTTTTGGCAAGTCACATCAGCTCTATGTTCATAGATGAAAAAATGAAGCTTTCAAAGAAAAGAACACTATACCTACAGTGAAACATGGAGGAGGCTCGGTTATGTTTTGGGGCTGCTTTGCTGCGCCTGGCACAGGGTGCCTTGAATCTGTGCAGGGCACAATGAAATCTCAAGACTATCAAGGCATTCTGGAGCGAAACGTACTGCCCAGTGTCAGAAAGCTCTGTCTCAGTCGCAGGTCATGGGTCCTCCAACAGGATAATGACCCAAAACACACAGCTAAAAGCTCCCAAGAATGGATAAGAACAAAACATTGGACTATTCTGAAGTGGCCTTCTATGAGTCCTGATCTGAATCATATCGAGCATCTATGGAAAGAGCTGAAACTTGCAGTCTGGAGAAGGCACCCATCAAACCTGAGACAGCTGGAGCAGTTTGCTCAGGAAGAGTGGGCCAAACTACCTGTTAACAGGTGCAGAAGTCTCATTGAGAGCTACAGAAAACGTTTGATTGCAGTGATTGCCTCTAAAGGTTGTGCAACAAAATATTAGGTTAGCGGTCCCATCATTTTTCTCCATGCCATTTTCATTTGTTTTCTTATTTACAATATTATGTTGAATAAAAAATCAAAAGCAAAGTCTGATTTCTATTAAATATGGAATAAACAATGATGGATGCCAATTACTTTTGTCAGTTTCAAGTTATTTCAGAGAAAATTGTGCATTCTTCGTTTTTTGTGGAGGGGTACCAACAAATTTGAGCACGTCTGTATACAGCTCTGGAGAAAATGAAGAGACCACTGCAAAATTATCAGTTTCTCTGGTTTTACTATTTATAGGTATGTGTTTGGGTAAAATGAACATTTTTGTTTTATTCTATAAACTACTGACAACATTTCTCCCAAATTCCAAATAAAAATATTGTCATTTAGAGCATTTATTTGCAGAAAATGACAACTGGTCAAAATAACAAAAAAGATGCAGTGTTGTCAGACCTCGAATAATGCAAAGAAAATAAGTTCATATTCATTTTTAAACAACACAATACTAATGTTTTAACTTAGGAAGAGTTCACAAATCATTATTTGGTGGAATAACCCTGATTTTCAAGCACAGCTTTCATGCGTCTTGGCATGCTCTCCACCAGTCTTTCACATTGTTGGGTGACTTTATGCCACTCCTGGCGCAAAAATTCAAGCAGCTCGGCTTTGTATGATGGCTTGTGACCATCCATCTTCCTCTTGATCACATTCCAGGGGTTTTCAATGGGGTTCAGGTCTGGAGATTGGGCTGGCCATGACAGGGTCTTGATCTGGTGGTCCTCCATCCACACCTTGATTGACCTGGCTGTGTGGCATGGAGCATTGTCCTGCTGGAAAAACCAATCCTCAGAGTTGGGGAACATTGTCAGAGCAGAAGGAAGCAAGTTTTCTTCCAGGACAACCTTGTACTTGGCTTGATTCATGCCAAAGCTGCCCGATTCCAGCCTTGCTGAAGCACCCCCAAATCGTCACCGATCCTCCACCACATTTCACAGTGGGTGCGAGACACTGTGGCTTGTAGGCCTCTCCAGGTCTCGGTCTAACCATTAGATGACCAGGTGTTGGGCAAAGCTGAAAATTGGACTCATCTGGGGGTGCTTCAGCAAGGCTGGAATCGGGCAGATTTGTCTTTATGAAGGACGCATGAATCAAGCCAAGTACAAGGTTGTCCTGGAAGAAAACTTGCTTCCTTCTGCTCTGACAATGTTCCCCAACTCTGAGGATTGGTTTTTCCAGCAGGACAATGCTCCATGCCAGTTTTAGAAGAGTTTCAGTGTTTTAAAATAAAATATCAAACAGAATGAAATTTCAATGTACCATTTGTAATTCAGTAATATGAGAGAATTGGTCAGGGGTCTGAATACTTTTGCAAGGCACTGTATATATGTATATATATATATGTGTATATATATATATATATATATATATATAAACTAGGGGCTTCATGATTTGCTCAGTTATCTCTAAGAATGATAATATACTGTACATGTTATCACTTTCCTATCATTGTTGATGCTATAACAATATTTACTGCAACATTCATTATAAGCTTGTTGCTTTAAGGCTTATTTTCTGAATTATCTGAAGGTGGCCTTAACCTTCAGTTTGTTTTTTTGCAGACATTTCATAATAAGAGAACATGAAAATGCTCCAATAAAAATATTATCTGATTAATACTGTCTTTAACTGTGTTGTAATCTACAGCGGAAACAAATATTTAATGAAAATGATTGTGAAACTTTGAAATTTGTGCCATTAACTTTTCCAATAATATTTAGTGCAAAATAATAATAAAAAGAAGCAATAACAACTGCCTCTCTGTGGTTTTGTGAGGTCCTGTTTTGTACTCAATGGATAGTTGTAATATTGGGAGATCAGATTTTAGAACCCTTCCAAATGCATAAAACACATTTCAGAAAGCTTTAGTTTTTCTGACAATATCCTTTCTTAAATATTGATTTGTAATCTTGATTTGGCAATACTGATAAAAATGTCCCCAGCTAATGTTTCTAAAATCCTGTATTTTTTACTGGAGAGTTTTCTCCTATATCAATAATTGAACTATGTGCCAATGAGAAGGTTGAATTAAACTGTGGAGTTAATCCTATAGGAATATATGTAAGGTCACCCGGGCATATAAGAAAGGGTGTTTGCGTAGGGTTACATTTAGCATAATCATTTCCATTTTAAGAGAATAATACCAAAGCAAGAGGGCTCAAGACATACTAAGTTGGAAGCTGAACACTTACTGTATTAAACCAGCAAATAATGTACAACTATTTAAGGCTGTATTCAGAGAAACTACCATTTATTTATTTATTTGAGAATATATTATATGGACTTAATATATTTTGAAACACTCAGATGCTAAAAAATATAACCAGTAAAGTTGTTTTTACTTGCTAAAAAAAGATTAAATTGTTAAAAGATGTGAAAGTTTGCCCTTGGATTACATCTGATGTAGATGAAATTTATGATTGATTGTTTATGGTGCTGCAGCTGAAAAACTTAAAGTACTGTGCCATATTGCCTGGAGTAACACAGATGCTTGACATTTCTATTTGAATACAAAGTCAAGAGAGCACCTTAGGCAATTGATGATTTACAGGAAACTTTCTTGTGAGAATTTAGCAGTCTTATTAACTCTAAATACAAAACTAATTTGCAAAGATAACACACGCAGAAAAAAAACAAAAAAAAACAACTGGTAACCATTAAGAGGGATTTCTAACTTCCTTTAATATACTCAATTGTTTGGCCCAAGTGGTAACAGAAAATATTTAAAAGGCATCCTGGTTTCTGCTTCGTGTCTCAACCCCCTTAAAACACTCATCAGTGACATTTCTTTATGTAATTGAACATTTTGCTTGGCAGATACAGAGCAGATTGAGACACTGATTCATCTTACGTGTACATGCCTGTATAGATGCCTTAGTTGTGACATCCTCCATGCAGGTTGTGTTTTCTATGGGGGTTTTACTAAGTGCACTGAATATTGATTCAATGTTCATGTTGTAAGTGGAATGAGCAAGCCTGAGAGACAATGCAATGGTTCAGTACTGATGTGTAATGGGAGCACTAGGGTAGCTAGGATTGCCACTAGTAGAATTATATAACATTGACAGCATTTTTATATTTTGGCATACCAATATTATCCCAATAATGCTTGACTTAGTTACCTGATATTTTGTCAGTGAGTGTTTTGAAGTAGTGGATGACATTGTATCAGTATCAGTGTTGCCTTTGCTGGTAATGTTGCTGTCAGCTTGCCTGTCATATTTTTTTACCTTTTCAATAAAGGGTGACTTTTTCAGTTGTTGAAATGTTTATGTGGTTGTGACAGGATGGACCGAGGTTTGAGACTCAGAGACAGTATAAAGTTCAAAATAAAGATTTTTAATAAACAAAAATACAAAATAAACCAGCACAAGGGCCAAACAAAGAGATTTAAACACAAAATACAAACACAAAACAAAAACTTACAAAATAAAGTTTCCAGGCTGGGCGTTGCCTTCACTGGAACCAAAAACTTACAAAGACACAGCACAAACAAAACACTCCTCTTCTGGAACTCTCTTTCTCCTACTCTCTCCCCAACCAGGGCCTCTCCCCTGGCTTTTATCCCCTGTGGCTGGAGCCCAATTATTCAATAATTGCCGATTAGTCAATTAGGGCTCCAGCCACATTCTCACATGTTTTCCTGGCAGGGAGGAATTTTAACCCCCTCCCTGCCAGTCCCAACCATGATCATAAAGACAGGGCAGTACCCCGTCACATATCCCCCCCCTTGTGCCAAGCACAACATGGCCTAAATGGCCACCTCCCCCCTCAGTCTCAGTCCCGGAAGAGGGGGAAGCACAGTGTCCATGGGGGTGGCCATGGTGGGACGTTCGGCACCACCCAATTCTTCGTGACCAGCAGCTCCCTCTTCCGGGGCTCCGGCCACACACCATCTTGCCGCGAAAGTGCAGCTGGGGGAGCTGGTCTCCTGACCTCCCTCCCCCTCTTCATGGTCAGCAACTCCCCTCCGTGGGGCTCCGGCCACAGTGTAGCGACCCCAGGCGAAGCAGGATCCCTGGCAACCCCAGGCAACGCCAGCAGCAGCGGACCCTCGGGAGGCGACGGCAGCAGCAGTGGACCCTCGGGAGGCGGAGACGGGAACGGCGGCCCGGCTCCCTCTGGTGGCGGAGGCGGGAACGGCGGCCCGGCTCCCTCTGGTGGCGGAGGTGGGAACGGCGGCCCGGCTCCCTCTGGTGGCGGAGGCGGGAACGGCGGCCCGGCTCCCTCTGGTGGCGGAGGCGGGAACGGCGGCCCGGCTCCCTCTGGTGGCGGAGGCGGGAACGGCGGCCCGGCTCCCTCTGGTGGCGGAGGCGGGAACGGCGGCCCGGCTCCCTCTGGTGGCGGAGACGGAACGGCGGCCCGGCTCCCTCTGCTGGCGAAGGCGGGAACGGCGGCCCGGCTCCCTCTGCTGGCGAAGGCGGGAACGGCGGCTCGTCTCCCTCTGCTGGCGGAGGCGGGAACGGCGGCTCGTCTCCCTCTGCTGGCGGAGGCAGGAACGGTGGCCCCTCTCCCTCTAGTGGCGGAGGCGGAAACAGCAACTCGTCTCCCTCTGCTGGCGGAGGCGGGAACAGCAACTCGTCTCCCTCTGCTGGCGGAGGCAGGAACAGCAACTCGTCTCCCTCTGCTGGCGGAGGCGGAAACGGCAGCTCGTCTCCCTCTGCTGGCGGAGGCGGAAACGGCAGCTCGTCTCCCTCTGCTGGCGGAGGCGGGAACGGCAGCTCGTCTCCCTCTGCTGGCGGAGGCGGGAACGGCAACTCGTCTCCCTCTGCTGGCGGAGGCGGAAACGGCAGCTCGTCTCCCTCTGCTGGCGGAGGCGGAAACGGCAGCTCGTCTCCCTCTGCTGGCGGAGGCGGGAACGGCAGCTCGTCTCCCTCTGCTGGCGGAGGCGGGAACGGCAGCTCGTCTCCCTCTGCTGGCGGAGGCGGGAACGGCAGCTCGTCTCCCTCTGCTGGCGGAGGCGGGAACGGCAACTCGTCTCCCTCTGCTGGCGGAGGCGGGAACGGCAGCTCGTCTCCCTCTGCTGGCGGAGGCGGGAACGGCAGCTCGTCTCCCTCTGCTGGCGGAGGCGGGAACGGCAGCTCGTCTCCCTCCTGGCTCTCGGGACGGCAGCTCCTCCCCTTCTGGCTCTCGGGACGGCAGCTCCTCCCCTTCTGGCTCTCGGGACGGCAGCTCCTCCCCTTCTGGCTCTCGATCATAAAGACGGGGCAGTACCCCGTCACAGTGGTACATTCATTTTTTTATTTTTATTGCTCTTCATCTCAGTTACTCATGATTAGCTCTTCCTTTATTCATGTTTCCTTAAGTCAAATGTTATACAAATATAAAATAAAAAAAACAAAAATTACCCTCAGCATTTCAATATATACTTCATTTATTTAAAAATAAAAATAAATCAATTGACAGCATCTGCAGATAGTTAACGTTGCAAACTATAATTAAACAAATTACATATTCTGTGCTCAAATTGACACTCTCACTTATTCTGGATTGACCTTGTAAAACAGAGAGCAGGAGGTTCCAGGTATACCTGCAGTAAAAAAAAGTGCATAATTAATTTACATGAATAGCCATGACATTACATTGTAATGATCCCTGTCATACACATGAACCACTGTGTAATGATATGGTAATGGAATGGAGAACAACTTTTTGTTACCTGTTGCAATTACTTGGTTACATGGTACAGGTTATTTCCATGTAATCACGTGTATTAAATGGTTACATATGCAAAGTGTTACTGAAGTAAAAGAAGGACTTCTTTTTTTCTTAACCATATACGCTACAGAAGAAATGTAGGAGCACAAACTGTCATGGCTTGGCATCTCAGCCCACTGAATCAAATACCGAGGCAAGGGCTGGATGCAAACTGGAAACCTCACTGTTCAAAGATGAAGTTTTTACTATTAACTGAGGAGCAAGTCGTCTAGTTGAGAAGTATGGACCTTATTTTCAAAGCATTTTCTCCATTCTTTAATTAACTCCTATTTTTTGAAAGGAGAAAAAATCATGTTAATGTTACAAAATGAGAAGCAAAACACACTCAGAGCGCTTAAGAGGACTTTAAATATATACCCCAGCAAGTCTTATGCTAATGTCAGTATTATTAACTTATCAGCCTCTAAAAGGAGATCCATAACAACAGTCACAAATAAATATGTGCATATTAAATTATAAAAAGCAAACAAAAACAAAACAAAAATAACAAATTGTGTAACCGCTGATTAATTTCTCTCTTATAAAGTGTAGGCCTCCAATTCAGCCTGATATAAAAACACGCCTCCCATTGCCTGACAATTGGTAGTCTACTTTCTGACACACATGTCTTCGTGTAATTGACCATGCTTATTTTGCATGTGATTTTGAAGTTTACATTTATGTTAACATGGTAAACAGTCTTCGAATGTAGTTCATACCACTGCTTAGTTGAAAATTATCATAAAGCTGCATCTCTGTAATGTTGATTGGAAATCTGGGACTGCATTTGACCTGGAATTAACAAGAGACAGCTTGTGACAATTGAGTGACTGATCTGAGGCCAATGCAACTGTATTGCTATGCCTGCAAACTGTAGGCGTTTCCATTGAAACAAAAGGAATACTTGCATTCACTGAATGGCCTGGGAGTATCTGTCTGTCTGCAATTTACCTCCAGCACTCATCTGGTGCTTTCCTGATTCACTGTCTAAATTAACAAAAACTAAATGAAGTGTATTCCTAACTACTGTAAGAAATTATTTGTGAAAGCAAACTCAGATTTTTTGTCTCTGCCACTGAAAGGCAAGCCATGCAAAGATTTTATAGGCAAGACCTTGTGTTTCCCTTTTATTGAAAGTTGACTAGCTCTTTTCATCACAGTGCATGCTGGTGCAGACCTACTTAATGTAGCTGACTCCTTGGGATGTTGGCTGTGTGAGGTACAAGGGGTAAAGCAAAATGACTCGACAACATTAAAGAAAGTTAATATAGGACCTCTAATATTGTATCTTCACTAAACTTTATGTGTTGGCAGTGAGCTTTTGTAAAAATATACTATGTGTGTATATACATAGCATATATATATATATATATATATATATATATATATATATATATATATATAAATTGTGTGTGTGTGTGTATAACATGCTCTTACATGTCAAGATAACACAGAAACTCTGAATACAAATAATTGGAATAAGCACAAATGTAACCAGTTCAGCCAGGGGTAAATTTGGCCTGAGTTGAGCTCCAGTAAATATTTTCGCCTGAGGCTGTTCTGTAGTGAAAACAATACAAAATACAGCTTTACTATAAATTATGAACATTTATTTTCATAACAATTATTACAAGTGAAAATATTTACGTACAGTATCTGGAGAGCAGCATAACAACAGGAGCGTCACTTCTGTATCTATGTGTATGTCTGTCCTTCTTTTCCTTGGCTGTTGCTTGTGCTGTGTGTGCGTGTGTGTGTGTGTATCATGTGCAACTGTAAACGAGTTAACTGCTGTGTAAACTTGACACAGTGTATTTGCTTTGTCTCCGTGATTGAAATAAGTCGCTACTGTTGGCAGAACTGAAACAGGATGTCGGTTTGGTTGCCTGAGAATGTACGAGCTTATGTAGTTTGAAACAATATAACGAATATCACTTGACTAAATGGCCTGAGAAACAATTCAGAACACTGTCAGCACTAGCTTATGAAAACATTTTTATTTTCTTTATAGTAATTTGTGAATCTAAAACTGGGAATGTAACGCACCTGTCTTTTTATAGCAATGCAATTTACTTCATGGAATGGGAATGGGAATCGGGGGTGGGGGTTCGTGGCATTTGGGCTCCGGGAAATATTCCATGATAATTTAAGCCTTGAGTTAAACCATGTTTCATTATAAAACATATTAATTCTCCTTTCTCCAGTCCAGTGACAACCCTTGTAAAAGTCTCCCATAGTAAAAACATAGCAAAATGTATAAAGCATAGTGAAAGAATGGCAAAGCATAGGTAAGCTTGGTAAACACCAGCGAGGTATGGTAAAGTGCAATTAAAAAAAGCTTGGCAAACCAGGGTAAACTACAGCTATGGCCAAAAGTTTTGCATCACCTTATAGAATTAACTAATTTTGCTTCATAAAGTCAAATGAAACCTGCTGAATAATGTTACCTTAACTTACTGAATTACATACTGCTTTGCAGTTTTTCATATAAATTGAAAAATGTGATGTCATAGTGACCAAACTGAGTACTGCACTTTTTCACTTTTCATTGATTGATTGATTTGCATTGTTTGTTATAAATTTGCTGTGATTATTTGGTTGTTTTTATTTTATATTAATTACTATGTTCAGTTTTGCTTGCTGTGTTTACTATTTTGTTGTATTTATTATTAGTACACTAGTGACCAAATGGTAGAACTGATTGACATTGTGAGGAACCTAATTGCATCACCTGTTACCCATTACCTCATTTAATTACTAACTGCCCTATAAAAGGTGTGCTGTCAGCAAAGTGCAGGCAGAGAGCAGAGCATAGTGTGTTGCTGGAGGACCCAGACCAGGAAATGCAATAAAAATTGAAGCTTTCTTACCTGTGTTGTGGTCCTTGGACGATCATCTGGGGAGTCAGCGTTGGTGTCACTGAACCCCAAAAGAACCTGTAGAGAGAGAGTGGAAAACTCATTTTTGTACACATAGTTAACAGTTTTGTTTGGTTTATTGTCACCTTATCAGCTTTAGATTGAGCGTAAAAGCACGTTACATTTTTGGTCGTAAATCAGCAGGATTCTGTGTTCATCGCACCAACCTCGAGTGTGATGAGTGTCTCGGGGCCACTAGCTGTTGGGCAACCAGGCGAGCAACCTAGTTAACCTACAGCCAACAGTAGTTCACCCGGCTGTAGCAGCCTTAACCTTTCCACTTATGTTGTGGGCTCTGTGGGTTCTGAAATTTGATGGTACCAAGGAGGAGATATGCCACTAGGGGCATGGCAATTACAAATTGAGGCCACACTCCGGTTTCAATCTCTTACTGAAGTACAACAGACTGATATGATATTACAGGCATTAGGTGGGATAGCCAAATGAGAAATTGTGCTCCTTCCGTTAAGGGAACGTATGACCCCCGTCAGATCTTTGCAGTGTTAGAGGGGCTGTATGGGGACCACTTTCCGTTAGCACAATTAAGGGCCAGATTCTACAGCTGTAGTCAGGAGCCTGGGGAAGCAGTGGGGGCTGAACTGTTTTCCAGGTTGCAGTGATGGGACCCCACTAGTAGCGCCCTCCAGGATACCATCCTCTGCGATCAGTGGATCTCCAGCCTCCTTCCTGGAACAGTACATCAAATCCTCCAGCAGCGTGTGCAAAGTACCCCTGCCATGACATTCACCGAGGTTGGTATAGAGGCCAGGCTGCTCATCGAAGATAGTCAAGGATCTCCAAAGGAAGTGATCAGCAAGGCAGTGATCCATCCCCATCCCCCTTCGCAAGGACCTCCTCGGGCCGAGGTTCTGGCTGAAGTCCAGGGCCAGTTGACCAGTTTATCCCGCTCCATCGCCACTGACGTGCAGGCTCAGTTACAACTGCTCCAGCCCATTGTCCATTCAGCTCCACCCCCACTACCTTGATATCCAGTGGTTGGTGCTAAAGGCTGCCAATGGATTGGAGCTGCCCTATGTTGGATATGTAGTCCTGGATTTTCAAATCGGTTCCCGAACCAGGGGGTTGTGATCGTCAGCGACGACTGTCAAGGCGTCGATAGAGGGATCTTGGGGATGAATATTATCTTGGCCTGTTGGGATACCATCTTCCATTGTGATCCAACACAAGACAGATTCTTCTCTGATTCAACCAGCTATGCACAATGAGTGGGAACAAACCTTGCCCAATGTTGACCGGTAGCTGCTGCCAAGACCCCTAGTGGCAAGATTGGTGAGGATTGTCTAGTCCACCAAGGACCGGTGATGATTCCCCCCTGTAGCGAAATGATGGTCTGGGTTCGGGTAGTGGCTCCACCGTCCAGAGAACCGCATTGCACCATGATTGAAGCTCCTAGGCTGGATGAAGAATGGCAAGTAGCCTGCACCCTGGTTACAGTACAGAAGGGGTATTGTGTGCTTTGTGTACAAAATGTCCACCCCTAGCCCATGGAAGTGCCCTAATGACAGAGCTTGGGTGTTATTTCATGGTTGGACCCTCAAGATGTCCGGACCTGGCTTTATCTGGAGAAGGACTGTATAATTATCAGGAACAGAAGTTATCAGAGCTGTTGCAGCATTGGACCAAGGTCTTCGCCAGTCATGATGATGACTTTGGAAGAACCAACGTGGTACTACATCGGATCCCTACTGAAGAGGTCCCCCTTGTCGTGAGCATTTCCGTCCGGTTTCACCTACCTTGTATCAAGAGCTTTGGAGCCTGTTGGCCAAGATGCTGGAGGGGAGGGGTAGTGAGGGAAAGTGCCAGCCCATGGGCTGCTCCAGTAGTCCTCTTAAAGAAAAAATATGGATCCTGGAGGTTCTGCGTGGACTACCAACAGCTTAATTCCGTCACCCACAAGGACGCTTACCCTCTCCCCCAGATTGAAGAGTTGCTCACGAGCCTTAAACAAGCAACCTGGTACTCCACCCTGGACCTTACCTGCGGGTACTAGCAGGTTGAAGTAGACCCCAGAGATTGTGAAAAGAACACCTTAGGCCTATGAATTTGAGAGGCTGCCGTTTGGGTTGTGTAATGTCCCAACCACCTTCCAGAGGCTCATGCAGTGTTGTCTAGGAAGCCAAGTAAATGAGTCCCTCTTGATTTATCGGAATGATGTTATTGTTTATTCCCCAGACTTTGACACCCTTCTGGAACACCTGGAGCAAGTATTTTAGTGTCTGTGAAGCCATGACTTGAAGCTCCAACCCACTATGTGTCAACTCCTACAGAAGGAGGTGAAGTACTTGGGCCACATCATGAGTGCGGATGGAGTAGCCCTGGACGCGGAGAAGTTAGCGACAGTGCAGGATTGGCCCCCTCCCACTACCGTCCGTCAGGTCCATTCCTTCTGTGGGTTATTACTGGTGATTCATCCCCTCATTTGCCCGGATCCGCTGCATGGACTATTGGTAGGGACAGCAGCTTCTCTGAAAAAGACGGCTCTGATGGAATGGACACCCACCTGCCAAAGTGCGTTTGTTGACCTCAAGCGGGCCCTGCTGGAATATCTGGTGTTGGCTTACGCAAATTTTGCCCTCCCATTCTGCTTATACACGGATGCCAGCCTGAGTGGACTGGGAGCGGTACTCGCCCAGGAACAAGAGGGCAAAGAGAGTTATAGCCTATGCCAGCCAGAGCCTACATCTTACTGAATGAAACGACTTAAATTATACCCGGGGGGGGGGGGGTACACTTTACTGTCTACACAGATAATAATCCATTGGTGCATTTGGAGACGGTTGGCCAACTTTGAGTTCAAGATAGTGTATCGACCAGGAACCACCAGCATTAATGCAGATGTGCTTTCCCGGTTACCAGAGGAACGGACTGTGGTGGCCCAAGCCCTTGATGTGGTACTCCCCCAGGTGGAAGGAGAGTGCATCTCGGCCGGGGCTCCACATGTGGAATGGGAGGCGGAACAGTGGCAACAGAAAAACTGTACCTTGCGGGCCCTACGATATTGTCTGGAATTAGGGAGGCATTCCGATGATAGGACTCAGCAGGCGGCTGCTCAACCATTACGATGCCTGCTACAAGAATGGAACTACTTGATATTGAAGGACGAAGTGGTAGCCAGAAAGAACCTCGATCTGCAGACAGATGAGGCCCATCTAAAGATCCTGGTACTCCTTGAACAAAGTTGCCTGGTTTGAACGGTACCACCAGGCCTTTGGACACCAGAGTAGTGACAAGACCCTGTCCGTACTTAAACTAAGTTTCTACTGGCCCCAGGTGAATTCTGAGGTCACCTCGTGAACTGTGAGCTGTCCCCCCTGCACCTTGAACAAGACCGGACTGAGGGGAAGAGCCCCCTTGCTCCCCATTCAAAGCAGTGCCCCCATGGAAATTGTAGCTATAGATTATTTATCATTAGGAAGAGAGGGAGATGCCCATCCCTATGCTTGTAATGGTTGATTTATTTATTAGGTTTGCATGGGCTGCCCCTACTAAGGACTAGGCGGCATTGATGACTGCTCGGGTGTTATGGCGGATCCTGATACAGCCCTTCGGGTGTCCCGAGCAGACACATTCCGACAGGAGGGCTGCGTTCGAGTCCGCCATCATCCAGTAGTTGTGCAATCTATATGGTTGCACTAAAATCCGGACCACCCCATACCATCCGCAAGGTAAAGGGGGTGTGTGAAAGAATGAATCAAATGCTATTATCATTATTGGGCACCTTAACAGAGGGTGAGCAACAGCACTCTGAGGATAAGTTACCAGAAATGATTCATGCTTATAAGACTACGGTTCATGCTAGCACAGCTTAACTCCTTTTTTGTCATGTTTGGCTTTCATGTCCGGTTACCAGTAGATCTAGTGCTAGTTTCGGTGGACTTAAACAAGTGGGTCACCAGACTCGCCTGGCAGGTGCTTATGAAAAAGCGGGGAGGCAGTCTCAGCAGCGTAAACAGGCTGATCAAAATCGAAGAAATCGGGGTAATCAGGCTATTCCATTATTACCAGGGGAGAGGGTGTTAATCCAGAGTTTTAGATGCAGGGTCCAAGGGAAACTTTCCCATCACTGTAACAATCAATGTGATTCATTATTGTAACACTCAATGCAATTCATTACTGTTGGTTTTGTAGCAATCAGAATTCCAGTAGGGTTTATTCATCTCAGTTTTCCATAAGATAACATGGCATTGTGGCAGGGGTGTTTTGAGTGCTGTGACTCAAACACATTTATTTCTATTGTGTCAGCTTTTAGGCCTGCCACATGATTTTTTTTTTGGTAAATCAGAAAGGTGAATAGTAAAAAAATCTGGAAAATAATTTAAAACTAAAGAGTGGTAAAGAAATTTCCAATTGTCTGAAAAGTAGAAAAATAAGGATTAATATGTGTGTTTTAATCTTTATTAATTTTTTTTACTTTTATTTTTTTTTAGTCTGAGGTAATCAAAAATCCCCTCCACTTCTGTACTTTTGGATCCTATTCCAAGTCCAGAGAGTCAAGGCCAAGTCAAGCTGGGGTCTTAAGCACTGTTCAATATATACATAACTATTCTATCATAAAATAGTAAGCACTCAAACTTAAGAAAGCAAAAGATTTATTTTAGTATTTAGGTATGCACTGTACATTAATGCACCATCATGTGGTACTATGTTTAAATAGTTATCTTTTAAACAAAGTCTGTGCTGTTTTAGATATGCAACTCTGAAAGGAAGAAAAAAAGTATCATTTGTATCAAGAATAAAACATACATACTGTATATCCAGTTTTGCTATTTATAGTTTCACAACTGTATGATTTTATAATGCCTGGTAAAAAAAAAAAGTTTTTGTAAACAACTATAGGTTTTTCTTTGGTTAGAGAGTGGATAATGCTAAGCTTGCCAACAAATACCAACATCCCTGAGCAACATCACTTTAGGTTCTGTTTGTAGCTTTGAAAAATGAATGATCCACGATCCCTCATAAGACCTCCCAGCATCTTGTAGGGTCTATGCTGAAGCATTTCCCAACTACCTATAATACATATAAATAAGATGTGGTCCCAGGGGAGTGCTATGACTGGCTATATACATATTTTAGTCGACCAATCTAAAGTAAATCTTAAACCTTTGCTAATTTGAGTTACTAGTTACCAACAGTTACATTTGTATGCTAGGAAGGTAAGGCAGGAAAACAATTGCTCTTTGTGTACACCAGTGTTACTCACTTTTGACTTTTTCAGCGCATTCCAAACCATGATCTAGTTTTAAACAGGTTAAGCACTTAATTAAAAACTAAGGTTCATTAAACAATTAAAGATCTTTTTAGAACCAGGCTTGGACTGCTCAGCTCAATAATTGTGGACATGGTTGGAATAATGTCTTGAGCTGAAAGGAGGAAAGCACCACAGTGAGAACTGCTGGTGAGCATCATGCAATAATAAGGGGTATCATGTTGTAAGTGATGAAAAGACACACAACTCTCTGTACAGTATGCAATACAACATTTGAACAGTATTTTGTTCGTATCACACTATTCAAAGCATTCAATCCAGATTATCATGTACCATAAATAGGCTTTATGGGAAAACTAGTGTGATTACTGATGTGTGATCATTTATTAAAGGGTTTGCATGTAAGTCTTCTCCTTGTGGAAACAATAGTTGTCATAGAATCACTGAGAACCTTTGGGACTTTGTTATTTAACAACTTGTTTTCATTTGTGGTGTTTACAAATTATGTTGGGTATCATATATCTCTTCAAATGTTTAAAAGTCTGATAAAAAGCCTAATGCTTTTGTTTTTACACTATTCATCATCTTAAAATATCTTCGAATGAATCTCTGTTTAAATATTTAATTTCCATTCTAAATTACATTTTTATTTTTGTGTGTGTCAGGCAATTGGAATTATTTATCTCTATACTGTAGACAACTTGAACTGTTTTCTTTATGAAAAGTTAAGGTCAGGATACAAGGAAAATATGAACATTGATTTGCGTTAGAGGTCTAGGACTTGGCAGTTTCTTGCTGAAGTGTTCCCAGAAAAAACACCTAGAATGATGTCATAGCAGCTGCTGATTGCCTGACAGACAGTTTCCGCGGCGCAACATGAGGCCCTTTGGTGTTGATGTCAGAGTGATTGACACTTGAATGACACCAATGAGAACCGATCTGTGTTCCCTCTGGGAATGCTTGCTTAATTGATAGACAGAATGCGGGGAGAAAGAGCGTCTTTGAACCTGAAAAGAATCTCTTTTTTTTCTCCCTGAAACGCTCATGCCCCCAATCTCTCCAACCCTTTATTTTTTTTTCATTCTCTTTTTTTTCTTAGGTGTTTTGTTCTGCGGGAGTTATTGAGCTTAATGGAACTGAATGACTTTTTTCCTTCGCAATCTGTCAGTCAAAAGCTCAACTTCAGGCCTGTTAAATGAAGTCCTTTCAGAGGCAGGCAGGGGAGGAATGTGTCAGTCATCTAACAGACCCTGTTGTGTTTTAATCTGCCGGAGGGGTGATAGGGGAGAGCAGTTGGGCCTGGCTGGGGCACATTCCCAGCAGCAGCTAAGAGGCCCTGACACATCCAGGTGGCTATGCCAAAAAAAGTCAGCAAGTAATGAACATTCTCAAGGTATGGGGCTGCGAGCCCCAGGGCCGTGTGGTTTGCAATCAACTATGAGATGGCTGGGCAAACATTCAGCAAAAGCCAGGTCCTACTGAAAAGTTTTAATACAGAAAAAGTACTTCTGAAGTGCTTGATCTCCAAGGTATAAGCTTTGAAAAGACAGTAAGCCTGACTGCAGACCTACATGGAATCAGATCAAAATTCAGCAGACAGAGGTATAGGTCATTTGGGCTCATAAGCCTGCTTAGCAGCAATATTGAGGCCCACATTCCTCAAGGAAGGGTACAGTACATTATATATCCATCTGGATTGCAAACAAGTTGTACAAATCTGTTGCAAAAGACCACTTTTGTGCCAAAGAAAAATAATGTTTATATCAGGGCTGTTTTTTTGTTTTTTTTTACATAGTGGAACGCCATATCCTGTAGAAACAGATAGCCTGTGTACAGAGCTACTGTTACCTTGTATATGTGTCAGGCCTTCGGTGGTCTTTAAAGAGATGCAGTCTCAACAATGTTTGAGTTGTGTAAGGAAACAGTTCATGCGAAGGCAGTAGTGAAAAAGGATTTGTCAATCCTGTTTACATAATATTATGTTTTTGACTTGTGTAGCCATCTTAATGCCATAACCATGTGCAAGCATGGGGAAATTCGAGATTTTCCATTTTTAATTTGGAAAAAAAATAAGCAAAAGACCAGTCGAAGCTCTTTAAAAAGTGTTGACAGTCACTTGTTTTTGAGTACAGAGGGTTTGGACAGTTATTGTTTTTGAGTACAGAGGGTTTGAACCACTGGACGGCTCTTTAACAGCCTTTAAATACACAATTAAAATGTTTCATGGAGTCCATCTCTGGGTTTGAAAGAAAATGGCACCCTAAGAAAAGCATGGATTATTTTTAACATGAGCTTCGACTGTATGTGACGCAAACTAATCCTGAATTTCTTTTTCAAAGTGTGTGCTCTTGAGTAATGAAACAACTCCAGTGACAAAGTATTTAGCTTATTACTACTGAAAGTTGCAATGCAGACTAGAAAAGAGAAGCGGTTAACGCACTCATCAGAGTAAGATTTCTGGCGCTGTGACACAACATTTTTTCCTCCCATGACACTTCCAACTGTTGATTCAGTGGAGCCGGCTAACCTCCCCTCTTGCAGAGAGCACTTCACTGACTCCAAATAAACTGCATTCTCGACTGTGATTGCTTATTTATCTATGGGTTTGTTTTTGTACTGCCGCCTTTTTCCATTTTGGCCTCTCTCAGGATCAAGTACTCTTTATATAATCTGCCAGTCAGAGCTTGTTACCATGGGAATAATGGTGCCTATGGCCTGAGCACTCCCATTTCTGACTGGCGGAGTAGCAGAACACTGAAATCCAAGGGGGGAGAAAGACCTTAAACACCAGTTTGGTACCCCTCTGCTGATTGAATCTGTCTTCTCTGAATGACAGAGATGTTTATCTCTGAGATGTGCAAATAAACAGAAATTGCCACAATCTAAACTAACCATGGACTCTGTACTTTATGGTGCTGCTAAGCTGCTTGTTTATCTATTCGTTTCCTTTGAAACATTCTTTTTCTATATACAGATCAAGTTTTTGCTGTGGTTTTCAATTGATTGGCACAAATTAGGACTAATTACGGTTAAATGTAATACTTCCTAAAGTGGTAACTGCGGAAATATATTTTGCGGATGGTCTTATCTCTGTGGTTCTGTCTGCCTAAAGTTAACATATTATTTGGAATCTAAATCACATAATACAGTCAAGCTACTATTAATTTAAGAGTGAAAGGCAATTCATGTAAATAAATAAATGAGACTTTATTGTTTTTTATTGTTTTTTTATAGGCCAATGTACAACTTGTGTTCCAGTTTTGTTTATATATTGGAATTAGTCATATTTTGGTTGCTGATTGCTTGGGTGGTGGTGTAATAGGATTAGAGACTGAATTGGAGACCACAGGCTGTATACTGAGACAGCAGAGCGATTGGTGGGTCTATTGGTCCTTGAGCCCATCACAATGAAGGGTCACTTGGTGCTTCACTCATGTGGTGCCCTATCTGACAAACTGCCAGTTATGGTGTGCTTGCATGATGACCATTGTGAGAGGAGACCACTGTCCACTAAGAAGTGTTTAACAGCACACTTTGAATCACCATCCTAATTGGCTAATCAGGCTTTCTGTAACAGAGGGATGCTAAGCACTGTCCTCTGCAAAATGAACTTCTTCACCATTTGTGACATTTATTTTTATCATCTTTGTTCTGAAAATAAAACAAACAAAAGAATGGAGCTTTTAAACAGAGCTCTATACATACACACGTTATAAATGGAGCTCTATACACACACACCCTTTATGGAGGTCAGGAGATAATTTGCTGTTCAATATAACTTGAACCCCACTTGAAGACGCGCGGTAAGACTTGGGGCCTTGCCATTAAAAAACAAAAGGTTTAGAATAGAAGAGACATTGCACAGGTAAGCAACTATGGGTGCTCTGCATCACATCTTGCTTATGAGCTGTACTGTAGTTTAATCCCAATTAGTCAGTACTAAACCAAATGTCCCAACACCAATTGTAACCAGTCTGTAATTAAACAACATTGTATTTAAAATATATATTTAAAACTTTCAATTGCCTTATGAGCAGCATAGTAGAAAATAAATGTGCTTTTTAGGGCTAACTAACAGGCTCAATCATTTAAAATAAAACCTGTTCACAATTACTGGTAGGTGTGTAAATCAGGAAGGCTCACTGTGGCACATTTCCAGCAGGGGTTCTGCCCAGACTGACATGGCTAGAAGAACAGAGCTCCTTATCAGCAGGCCTCACAGATGGACTACTGTGTGAATACAGGCTGAGCAGCAGTGTCATTAGCACATCACTGTGCTGTCACAGTGTTTACCCAACGTGATGAAATTATCATTTTGGGATTCGTATGAATAACACAACTTGGCCCAAAATAAGCATGAATAAAATAGAACTTGTCAGTAAAAAATTATATCCTTTCGTGCTGCAGTTTTTCAAATAATTACCAGTCTTGTGCACTGGAACCATATGATTAAACAATGTTTTTTATTCAAGTGATATATCTACAAGTCAGCAAAAAACATTTGAGCCTGCCTAAATTACTGTAAAGTCTGTGCCTGGCTTAAAGTCAAGTTCTCTCTAAATTGGGGTTTCCTTGAGTCTTGGTGTTGCAGGTGACAGGTTTTCTAATACTGTTAAATCGGCTGTATTTTATAACAACCAATGCTGAAATAAAAACTGTTGCTTTAAACCAGGGGAAAAAAACAACAACAACTGATGAATCAGATGCAATGAGGAAAATTAATTAATCAATTAATTAAAAAAAAAAGATATATAAAATGTTTCATTGTTGTCTACAAAACTTCAGCCACAAATACGGTTTAATAAACTGATGATTTATTACATTGTTATCGAAGAAATGTAAATGTAAAGCTTTTAAAAACAACAGTGTTTTAATATATTTCTTTTTAAAAACTGTCATTTTTTATTTCTTCATTGATGGCCATTTGACTTTCCATTTCTTTTCAATCAAACCTCACGTGTAGTCCAGTACAGTGCCCAGGATAGACCCTTCACTGTGGCCTCTGGGAGGGTTTCAGCATGCTGGTTGGAGCTGCTGCCCTCTGCCCCCTCTGCCCTCTGAGCACTCACTGAGCACTGAGTGTTCTCCGCCAAAGCCCATGTGTGGTCCCAGCAGACACTGGCCTGTTGATGTCTGACCCAGATAAGTTCAGAGTTCAATAAATAGGGGGCTTTGGCAACCTTGAACAGAGAAGGACAAAATGCAGAGTTTCTGGAGTGACTGCTCCATGTGTGTTGTGTTTTTTTTTTTTTGCTTTAGCAGATAAAAAGAAAAGTCACTTAGTACTTATGAATATATTTGTTGTTAAAAGTTGTAAAAAATTACATCC